>NC_092149.1:19212836-19430336 GCF_045791955.1 Oncorhynchus clarkii lewisi | reverse complement strand
GGGTAAAGCTGGGTAAATCTGACCTGTCTGAATCCAATATAAAACATTAAGACAGAATGAAACTCAAATCCTCAATGCATCACTTTTGTGAGAGGGGAAATAACGGGTAAGCTTTTTGCCCTCTGTTTCAATTCTCTCTTCTTCTCTATTTCATTTCTCCAAGCAGCTTTTCATGCTTCTGTCATTGCAGGAGAGGGGGCGAGCTGGCACAGTGTGAGTCTACCCATCTTGAGAAATGATGCATTGGAAGCGACGCTCCCTGCTGAAACCCTGCTGGGACTGAGCTGTCGACTGAGACACGGCCCAACTCTAATCAACCAACACCAGTTTAAAAGTAGCCATGGGTAGTTTTACAGGGCTGCAGCCGAGGGAGGACTTGGAAGGAAGGACCAGTTGGGCTTTTCAGCTGAGGCGGCAAGTATAGTCGCCAGTCACCAAGCGCCAACCAGGAAAGGAAAGGAGAGGGGACAGGAAACATGGTTTAGGGAGAGACGCCTACCCTTAATTAAGAGCCCCATCAGGGGACATCCTGGAGACATGAGCTAGTGTGTGTGTGTGTGTGTGTGTGTGTGTGTGTGTGTGTGTGTGTGTGTGTGTGTGTGTGTGCGTGCGTGCATACGTCTGTCAGCAGATGGAGGCACGCTGAGGTTATCTCTAGGGCCTACGGTGAGAGGCAGACGAGGATATATTGACTGACAGAAAGAGAACACACAGACAGACAGACAGACAGACAGACAGACAGACAGACAGGCAGCGGTAGCTGCTCATAAGACCACAGCAATAAAGACAACACCCAGGAGGATCCTGATCATGGTTTGTCATCTTAATAATCAGCCTCCCCTCCTTCTTCCCCTCACGTCACCCTTGTCCTCAAAAACACACATCTTAATAACCACCCCTCCCCATCATCTCCCCATCAACATCAAAAGAACAGCTTCCCCCAGCAGCAGCACTACCACCCCCTCTCTAAAAATGTGTTGTTTTACAGTCAGCTATAGTAGTATGGGCGCCCCTGGAGGATATTTGGGTGAACTGCCTTGCTCAAGGGAATATCAACACATTTTTTGTCTTGTCTGCTCAGCTATTTGAACTAGTGACCTTCAGGTTACTGGCCCAACGCTTTTACCGATAGTTTACCTGCCACCCTAAACACCTTGAGGTTAATGAATACCTCTCCTGAATATGCTTAATTAAAACAGGGCCGCAAAACAAGTGGTAACATGGACTACAACAGGAGAAAAGCAAGATTTTAAAAAACTACAGTGGAAGAAAAACCATCATCCGGTGGCCATGTTCATTTTACAACATTTACAAAAGATCAACAACATATTCTTGAGTAATTTATATGTTTTGCAGCATGTACAGATACAGTAATCCCCCAAAATAATTTGTACAAATATTTACACCAAAATAATATTAACGAGAACTTCAAACCTATCACATGGTCACTGTCGCCTGCAGCACATGTCCTCATACCAGTTGTTGCCATGGCTGACAAGTTGATTCCAGAGAGCTAGGATCAACTAGGAAGTCATGCGACTCAGATATCTGCTATATGATACTATTGACTATTTCATGTTGGGATGGAGTCAAGATACTTTTTGGAAAACAAGTGGTAACATGGACATGATTACCTACAAGAAAACAACAACATCAAAACAACCAGAAAACAACAAGGGAACAACAATTGTCTAGAGGATATAATCAGTTGATTGTTGAGGATGGGACTCGCGTGTTATCTCCATGTGATTCAGAATCCAAGAACAGAGAAGAGATGCCGTTAAAACCACTGCAGAAATCACTGTGCTTCTCTCTCTCTGATGAAGAGAAATGAGCAGTATGTCTATGCTGTACATATGAGTTATATTGTATTCACTATTAGCCAATACATTCAGTGATTGTAATGCTTACTAAGAGTTTCTCAAGCCTGAAGTGAGCCAAACAGCTATCGTAAATCAGGTCAGCATGGATTAAGTCCAGCCAGGTGATCATATCAGGGAACCCTCTCTCTCACTCAGCACCTATAGCTGGCCGCCCCCAGCCCGGCCCGACATTCAGATCCTCTGGCTCTCTGGCATGGGGAGATTTGACATGGAATGCTGACTGTGAGAGCAAATCTTCCCCTGATTCTCATGCCTTCGCCACAATCCCCCCTCTCTTATTAAAGTAGGTCCTAGTCAGGCAGAGCCAATCTGGGAGAAAAAGGAAAACAGCCTAAAAATAAGGAAACAGCAAATAAACAAAAAAGACAAGAAGAAATCAAAAACGTATCTCTGTTCCATCTTTGGATGAGCCACAACTAAATGCTTCCAGTCTGATCCGTAGGGGTGGAAATGAGCCTGCGAGCCAAGACAAAGCATTGTCTTTTGGATGAGGGGTTATGAGAAGAAAGCCCCTTGTAGCCTACATACAAGAGTCGGCACGGCGCACAGCTCTCAGCAACAAAAAAAACAGGAACAGTGAGCCGGTGTAATCCACCCAAGACATAAGCTGGGGGGTGTAATTGAAGCAGCGCCGACAGGAGCACAAAAAAAACACAAGATTGGAAATTGAAGGGGGTGTGTAGGGAGGGGGCAGGGAGAAATGATGGCAGGCGCCACCAGATGGTTCATTTCCTGTTTAGTTTTTTTGGGACATGGCAAGGCCAGGGTTATAGCGTCACTGCTTCCCGGGTCACTTGATCTCTCTAAGATGCAGGGGTAAATCCACAACCCCTTCCCGCGTAGCGTTTCTCCAAGAGTATCAGCATCCGTGGTTAGGCCAGTTCATTTCCTCCCAGACACTCTGCATTTTCCCTCCTTTTCCCTTCCTCTGTCCTTCCCGTCCTCTGCTGTAAAAACCCTGCATGCATGCACCATCTTCTGCACCATCTCCTCTCCTCAACGATTCCAGAGCACCTTGAATGTGTCTCTCCAGAGAGTCGAAGAGTAAAAAGAGGGAGTGAAAACAGCAGAGGAGAAATGGAGAGAAGGAAGGAAGGAAGGATGGATGGATGTTGGGGGAAAATAAGCAGGTGGTTTTTTTATAATGTTTGCAGTCTGTCCTTTTGATGTACCAAAACAACCTGGAGCCCTGAGCCGCCAATCCCACAATCCCACAGGCTGATGTGACAGTCGGCTTGGCAGCCGCCCCGCTACAGGCCAGACTCACCCCACGCCTACCCTCCGCCCCGTCCTCCACGCACCGCTCACCGCCATCCTCCTGCCTGGCGTCCCCCGCACCTCCTCCTCCCTCTTCCCTCACTACCCATCCTCCTATCCCACATGCCAGCTCTCAGTTTGCATTCCAGGATCAAACCTCGCCACTCTGCCAACCGCTCTCCCCGTGATGCCAATGCCTTGGCATCGAGCAGGCGCCATAAAACTGGCACACAGTTGCATGGCGGATACTGCTGCCCGCTTACACTCAACTTTATAAAAAAAACAACACCGCAAGAGAAGAGCAGGGGAGAATCCTCTTTGTGTTGCTGCTCCATTAAAGCAGCCCAGAGCTGACAGAGACAATAACACAACATGGCTGTGGAGGCTGTGGTGCTGGAGCCCGACGCAGCGGAGCAGCACCACTAGTCTAATGCAGGCAGGAGTCAGGAGCAGCCTTGCCAGACAGAGAGAGAGGGATGGCACCCCATCTAAACACAGACACCTCCCAAACCAACACCCAATTTCACTGAGAAATTCATAACGATACTAACACATATGCTGAATAATAATTAAATAACAATAGTGATTATGATGAGAGAGGCATAATAATAATGATGGGTATATATAGTCATTATATACAGCAGTTGCTGGCAGGGGTGTTTGTGATCATCGCCGTCATTGTTCTTTATTGTCTGTCACGGCCATTAAGAGGCGATGAAAATCAATCGCGGGTGCCCCGCTCTCCCTGCGGCCTGCCAGCACGCCTCGCTCCCTCGCTGCAGTGCTCCCTCCCGTCCAGAGCTCTTGAGGGCGGTGATGGCTCTCCGCAGAGCCCCCCTTCCCTCTCTATCTCCCATCCCTCCCTCCCTCCCCTCTCTCCAACACCACTTATCCTCTATACTCTGCCGTTGGTTGAGATAGCTATCACGGCGAGGCACGCTTTTAATTGATCTCGGTCACAGTTTAATGTGAGGCGCGGATTAGCTCTTATCACCGCCTCAGAGAGAGGAGAGAGTTTTTCGGGAATTAGAGATCACACTCCCCAACGTTAAAACCCCAGCGCCCTCCTTGAAATGGATGCTCTGGCTCTGGAGCGACCCACATAGAGAGGAGAGAGAGAGCGGGCTGGGTGGTGGGAGCATGAGGGACGAGGGACAGGGGACATCAGGCTGGGCCCTTATCCCAGTGTCGGTGTGATGTGTTGAGGCTGACTCTGGGCTATTTATGGCCTAGTGTGGTGCTGGAGCTGGGCCTGTGGCTGTTTAATCACCAACTGTTATGTTAGTTGAATTTATAGGACAACCACTTCATGTGGAGGTAAGGCATGTGGAGAGATGTGGCTGGGTGAATCACCAGAGAGCCACTGGGGACCATGGGGACAGCCAGAAAGCATGTCTGGGACTCTCTATCTCTCCCATTCATATTGGCATCCATCATCTGAACTCCTGTTCAATCATACTACAGTCGTTGCGATTCCCCTTGGTTCAATAAACCGGCAGATAAATAAAGTACAGGGCAGAGCGGACGACGTTAATCAGCGAATTACACAGGTTCAAAACACGGGAGAATATTATGAACATCCTGCTGCGACCACCACACACACTCACATCAGTGGAGGCTAAAATGTGCTCCTCCACTGTAGTTTAAATGCCAGGGCGACATGAAAAAAAAGAACACAGAAAATGCGGCGCAGTGTGCCAACTGGTAGAGATTCAAACCGAATGAGAGGAACGTCATTACAGCTGAATAGAAATGGCAGCTTCCTTGTTTTGTTATTTTCAGTAGGCAGAAAGAGTTCCTTTTCAAATAAGGGAACGTTGTGAAATTCTCTGTCAAACGAGCCGGAAGAGGGAAATACAATGAAAGGAGGAACAGAAGCTTGGTTAACAGAAGAGTGTGTGACATCAAAGAGGACAAAAGGAGGGGAGGATGTGGGGATGAGGGAGGGAGGGATGAGGGAGGGATGTGGGGGTACATCATCGTTGGTGGTAAATCTCCTTTAACACAATGTCCCGGTGGGATTTTGGAGGCCTTTTAATACAGGGAGGAAACTCTGTTTGCCATTTGGGTTCATTTAAATGTGGTTCATTGATAGCAGAGTCTGGCGGCTCGAGGGGCTGCAGACGAGCAAAACAAATCCAGCTACCCCACCTCTCTGCCTCCTCTCTGCCTCCTCTCTGCCTCCTCTCTGCCTCCTCTCTGCCACCTCTCTGCCTCCTCTCTGCCTCCTCTCTGCCTCCTCTCTGCCTCCTCTCTGCCTCCTCTCTGCCTCCTCTCTGCCTCCTCTCTGCCTCTTCTTCCGCTCCTCCGCTCCTCTACTCTCTGGCCTCCGAGGTTTTCCTCCTTCAGAACGTCTCCACTGACAGTAGACTATAGTTCAACAGCCTCTTCACAGTCCCTCCCTCCCTTTGCTCTGAGTTCCCCAGACAACACTCAGCCCTGAGGATGTATGATGAATCAGTGACAGCTTGATGTTCCATTCGGCCCATGGAGGAAGGGGGAGAGTTGAGGGAGGAGGAGGAGGACTGTTTGGACTGGTGTCAGACATTAGATTAACTTGTTAGACTGAGTGTCAACAGTCGATAGACAATGCCATCCTCGGGAAAAGACAAGAGATGTTAAACGGTAGCATACATGTAATCAGGTCTTATTTTCAACGACAAACCCCTCATTAGATAAATCCTGATCCACAAGCTATTGATCGACAAATTGGATAAGCAAATGAAATGAAAACCGTTTTACAACTCCCGATACGAAGCATTAGGGCTCATGCACCAACACACACACAGGTTTATGAGTACACGCCAAATGTCTCGGCACCCTCCGACTTCCCCCACCATAAAAATATATTTATGAGAGCATCAGGCCATTGAGCCATGGCAATGCTTGCCATTTTCTCTTGGCTTTATGATTCCATCAATGCTTCAAGATTGACTTGGAGAGCTCCTACAGAGTCACCCTCCATAAGGAATACATATAATTCAACAACAACACATATATTTTCTTTATAAAACATACACTCATACTATTACGAGTCCTCAGCAACAAACTAAACCATCCTGGAAAGAGAAAGGATTCTTGGCTTGGAAAGATGGAGAGGTGGGGTGTGGTGGAATGGATGTGGCTGAGTGAATGTGTTTGGCCAAGTTTCTATTTTTCTTCACCACCACATACAGTGCTAGCAAACACAGTGTTTTTCCTCACAGAGAAAGCAACAGACTGGCACATCAGGGGACACTGCCAACTCAACAATCACCAATCCAGGCTGGCAATTTTCACCCAGTCGTTTCTAATGTCCGTGGCGGGCCAGATGCTCAGAGAATATGCAGGGCAGTCAAACACAGAGAGGCCCAGGCTTTGAACCTGAGCCCAGTGGAGAATTCTTGGGCATCTCTCCTCGCCTGCTTCTGTGTAACGGTATTTTAGTGTGACTGACTGTGTGTGTGGGGTAATGGGGTGAATACAGTATGGGGGATTTGTTATGTGACTACGTGTGTGTGTGTGTGTGTGTGTGTGTGTGCGGGCATGTGTTCGTTCGTTCAAGTGAGCATGCAAGTCAAATCAACTTGTATTTGTCACATGCGCTGAATACAACAGTTCTAGTAGTCCTTACAGTGAAATGTTTAGTGACCAGCCCTTAGCCAACAATGCAGGGGTTTTAGAAAGTAAGTAAAACAAGGAAAAATGGTAACACAATACAATAACAATAACGAGGCTATGGGTAACGAGTCAATGTGCAGAGGTAAGGGTTAGTCGATGTAATCAAGGTAATATGTCATATAGGTATGGGTAAAGTGACTATGCATAGATAATAAACAGAGTAGCAGTAGTGTATGTGACGAGTGTGAAGGAATGTGAATGTGTGTGTGTGTGCATGTGTATCTCTGTGTGTGTGTGTGTATCTGTGTGTGTGTGTGTGTATCTGTGTGGCATCAATATGCATGAGTGTGTGTGTTTTGTGTGTGTGTGTGTCAAAGCCGTGGGTGTACATGACACATTATCACGGAAGGGGGAGGAAGGGGGAGGTGGAGCATCGTGGGCCTGGTATGTGTGGGCTTCTGTTCAGTCGAATCCCCTTCCTGGCAACAGGGGTCTCTCTGGGCTAGGCAGGACCACCGTTGTTACATCCACGCACTCGCACAAGCAGATGGCTAAACAGATGATCTTCGCTCATCCCACTCATGGCCATCCATGTTTATTTCATGATGGCTGTGCCCGGAGTCTCCCTCTGACTATCACTTCTCCATGAGTGCTTTGGTAGGGGGAAGCTGCTGTCACACAAGCGTTTGGAAAACAAAACTGTGTGAGAGAGAGAGAGAGAGAGAGAGAGAGAGAGAGAGAGAGAGAGAGAGAGAGAGAGAGAGAGAGAGAGAGAGAGAGAGAGAATGAGCGTGAGAGAGCGAATATAAAACACCAAATAATGCATACAGAACAGAGTTAGACCAATACCCGCAAATGATCTACAACCACATAAAAGGAAGTGATTCCCTAACCTTCCAAAACAAAGCCATCACCTACAGAGAGATGAACCTGGAGAAGAGTCCCATTAGCAAGCTGGTCATGGGGCTCTGTTCACAAACACAAACAGACCCCACAGAGCCCCAGGACAGCAACACAATTAGACCCAACCAAATCATGAGAAAGCTAAAATATAATTACTTGACACATTGGAAAGAATTAACAAAAAAAACAAGCAAACTAGAATGCAATTTGGCCCTAATCAGAAAGTACACAGCGGCAGACTACCTGACCACTGTAACTGACCGAAACTTATGAAAAGCTTTGACAATGTACAGAGTCAGTGAGCATAGCCTTGCTATTGAGAAAGGCTGCCGTAGGCAGACCTGGCTCTCAAGAGAAGACAGGCTATGTGCACACTGCCCACAAAATGAGGTGGAAACTGAGCTGCACTTCCTAACCTCCTGCCAAATATATGACCATATTAGAGACACATATTTCCCTCAGATTACACAAATCCACAAAGAGTTTGAAAAACAAACCAATTTTGATAAACTCCCATATCTACTGAGTGAAATTCCACAGTGTGTCATCACAGCAGCAAGATTTGTGACCTGTTGCCACAAGTAAAGGGCAACCAGTGAAGAACAAATACCATTGTAAATACAATCATATTTATGTTGAGTTATTTTGCCTTTTGTACTTTAACTCTTTTCACATGGTTATGACACATTTGAAATGTCTTTATTCTTTTGGAACTTCTGTGAGTGTAATGTTTACTGTTCGTTTTTATTGTTTATTTCGCTGTTGTTTACTATCTACTTCACTTGTTTGGCAATGTTAACATAAGTTTCCCATACCAGTAAAGGCCATGATTTGAACTGAATAGAGAGGCGGGGGGGGGGGGGATAACATTTTGAGAACTAAAAGAAAAACAACGGCGCTGGCCTACCAGTCGCCCGTCAAAGTTCTTAAATAACTTCACATTGATCAAAGAAAGCAGCGAATCCATGCGTAGTTCTGAGCTAGTGCTGATGACTAAGGCCCTGGTCGATGCTGGTTGACGTGATTTATACAGCTTCCTGGAGTGCCAATAAATGAAAAGACTGATTTGCCCGGTGTAGGAATGGGGTGGAATGCCTCTGCACTCGCTCCCTTTGATCTCTCCTGGTACTTACTGAGGAAATGAGCAACCTCGCTGCAGACAGTTTCTCACTGAGAGACCCATACAATACTACCTGGTCCTCCTGGAAAATGTCCAAAGCTAAAAGGACCAAATTGGTCGACACCAATGGTGTTTAATGGATGCTGGAAAGGGCCATTTCTTAAGTCCATGTAATGCAGATTGTGGCACGTTGATAAGGTGTAGCTTTTTGCTGAGGTGGGGAGAAAAACATACATTTTGCCTGGCACTCTAATTATATTTATCGAGACTTTTTTACTTTCTGTCCAGGTCTGAACATTACATTTCAGATTTATTTGCCCATCATCACATCTTAGGCTACCTCACCCTCACCCTCCTCCTCATCCTCTCTTCCTCCCTCTCCTTCGCTCCTTTTTATGGGAATGTCTCAGCACATACTTTTTTGCCTTACTAGATCTGGCAGCGGTCCTGGCCGATGGATGATATTTAGGTTGATCATAGGAAGTGACACGCCGGGTTTCCCCTGAAGCCAGTGGCTGAGTGAGCAACTCAATTAACAGCAAACCGCCTCAGACAGGGCAGGCCAGGCCTGATCCCTGGGAGCTCCGGGGAGAAGGAGGGGGAGGAGGAGGAGGGAGATCAGCTAAGCACTGCTCATCCTCCCTCCACCCTTCGTGGGCAGCGGATGGACTGAGCGCTGGGCCTGGCTGGGCCTGGCTGGGCTGGGCCTGGTTGTGTCTGGATGTCGGTCTGAGCCTAAGCCATGGGGCAGGGTGACAGTGTGCTCCAGTTGTTCTGATGATTCACCATGTCCTCCTACAGGGGGCCCGGGGGCAGCACATGCCACACGCACAGATGACTGGACAGCAGCTTTGTTCCATTATCAATGGCCGGAGGGTGTAAGCGAGCATGAACATCACAAGCCCCCCGTAGCGAGCCCCGTTAGCCCTACAGAGGAGTCCTCCGGTGTGTTTAGAGATAAGGCCAGATTATGGCTGCCCAGCCGTGACACAGATAGGGCTCAGGAGTCTGAGAACAGATAGCTAGTTTTATCCAGGGTTCAAAAGGGGAGCCTAGAGTCAAAGTGCAATCCCATCCTATAGCATGGAGCAGATAGGAAGTGCAGGCACCCACGGGCAGAGCAGACCCAGGATTAAAACCAAAGGTTACTCAATGACATCTGAGACATTCTGTGCCTCTGCATCTTTTTAGCTGAAGGAGACACAACAGGATCAGGACCTGTGAGGGCAAAGCCTTTAAAAACAATGCGGTATGTGACGTATACGTCCCCTAAACAGACTCAAATACAGCAATCAATCACACTGCAGCATATCTGACTGGCTGCTGTCACTGCTCCCATCTCTCCTCTCCTCTCCTCTCCTCTCCTCTCCTCTCCTCTCCTCTCCTCTCCTCTCCTCTCCTCTCCTCTCCTCTCCTCTCCTCTCCTCTCTTCTTTCCATGGTCTACAGATATTGCCTACAGATGAGTGCAGCAGTAGAGGACTCGAACATGTCCCTCCATCCCCCAAATCCTCCATCCCTCGCTCCGTCCAACTCAACTACCTCCTAGTTCCTCTGGTCTAGTTGCAGTGGCGATGGCGGATGGCAGGCCCTGATCTGCAGACTCTCCAAAAGGATAATGAGCTTCATCATGGTGTGGGTGGCCAGGGTTCAGCTTCCTCCAACACACAATGAGCTCACTCTACGCACTTTTTAAACTGAAACCTCAAAAGCAGTTTTTTTCCCATTCTCTTCGTCGACCAAATCTGGCAACCGAGGACAAAAAGTACAAGAAGTTCAGTAAAAAAAAAATCCCTGAAGCTCGATGGTGATGACCATCAGTGAGGAGCAGAGCAGAGTCGTAAACATTATGAAATGAGACACCCGCTGACATTTTGAGGTCAGTGTCACTTCCCGCTCTTCAGCTCTGGCTCCTCAACGTTTCTGATTGGCTGTATTAGCGAGAGGGGACACAGAGTGCTTACCTTGTCTCTAATTAACAGTGACAAACAATGCAACAAACAAAACAACATATGAGATGCATAAATCCTTTCTGAAGGCACTGAGTGGTACAAACATGCTAGTCAACCTTCCCTTCTCCTGCCCCTCTCCCCTCTCCCTTCCCTTCTTCTCCCCCTCTCCCCTCTCCCTTCCCTTCTTCTCCCCCTCTCCCCTCTCCCTTTCCTTCTCCTCCCCCTCTCCCATCTCCCTTCCCTTCTCCTCCCCCTCTCCCCTCCCCCTTCCCTTCTCCCCCTCTCCCCTCTCCCTTTCCTTCTCCTCCCCCTCTCCCCTTTCCCTTCCCCTCCCTTCCCTTCTCCTCCCCCTCTCCCCTCTCCCTTCCCTTCTTCTCCCCCTCTCCCCTCTCCCTTCCCTTCTTCTCCCCCTCTCCCCTCTCCCTTCCCTTCTCCTCCCCCTCTCCCCTCTCCCTTCCCTTCTCCTCCCCCTCTCCCCTCTCCCTTCCCTTCTACTCCCCCTCTCCCTTTCCTTCTCCTCCCCCTCTCCCCTCTCCCTTCCCTTCTCCTCCCCCTCTCCCCTCTCCCTTCCCTTCTTCTCCCCCTCTCCCCTCTCCCTTCCCTTCTCCTCCCCCTCTCGTCTCTCCATTTCCTTCTCCTCCCCCTCTCCCCTCTCCCTTCCCTTCCCTTCCCTTCCCTTATTCCTCCCCCCATCCCCTAGCCCCTGGTGACTGCTGTAATAAACTGGAAGGTAGACAGAGCTGGGATTTTGGCCATCAAACGCTTGTCATCTTCCCAGAGCAGGCATGGAACAGAGGTGGCCAAGGGAGACAGTTGTTGCCACATTGTATTCTGAAAGAGAGAGAGAGAGAGAGAGAGAGAGAGAGAGAGAGAGAGAGAGAGAGAGTGTGTGTGTGTGTGTGTGTGCAGGGGGGGGGGCAGAGGTGGAGAGGACAGTCACTCACAGTAGTGGGACATGTCAGGAGCAGACTTTGTCAAGCATGGACACCTGTGACAGCGGTGTCACACCCGGAGTGAGCCGGCGTGTCCCCTACCACGGTGGAGATTACAGTGATCACCATCCTCACTGTATGGTCCCCACATGGGACATTAGATAGACAGACAGACCGACAGGCAAAGAGAGGAGGAGATGGGATAGAGTATCCTCTTTCATTGCAATGCTGCTATTTCTATTTTATTTAGATAGGAACTTCATTGAGAATTCACTAGTGAAGACTGATGACTCCAAGGGAGGATGTCCTCGGGTAATGTGTGAGAGTGTGTTTTTAGGGACGTGGGAATTGAAGTGCACTCATGCATACAAGAGTTGTTGGTATAATCTTCAGCGGCAGAATGATAGTCCACCTGAGAGCTCTCACACACTAGCCGAAAAAACAAGTTAAGAGGGACACCTTTCCAAGTACCATTTATCCGTACTCCAGAACTACGTGAACAGCGCCTTATAATAACTTGCTGGGACAAGGAATACCAAAGGAGAGAGCCACTGTATAAAGTCATTATAGAGACTTAAACATCTGTGGTCAGTGAGAAATTACTTCTCACAACCTTGATATTATCTCCTCATTTGAATCCCAAAGGGGCCTTCACCACATTGTTCCCCAGTTAGCCGTTAAAGGAACAGGTGTGAATGTGACCTGGTGGCTTGAATACTGAACCTGCCGTGCCTTCCATCCAGAGATGCGGGTCCCCACGGAGATCAGGGGAGGGATCTGGGAGGGATCTGGGAGGGATCTGCAGCTGCGGCCTCTCAGTCTCTCAAACAGACCCATAATGATGTCTCTCAGCGGGGCGCTGATTTCATCAGGGCTTGGATGTGACCGCTAATAGCTGATGCCAGACAGGGCAGTGGAGGGAGACTCTTTCCTTTCTTCACCTCATCAAATAAACAGAGACAGAGAAATTGAAGAAATTGAGAAAACTATGCAAAATGAAAAGACCCAGAAACGCCTTCAATATGGTGAATCACTAAAACAATACAGAAATACACTTTGGGAAAAGAAGGAACAGCACGTCAGAAATCAGCTCAATGTAATTGAAGAATCCATCAAATCTAACCACTTCTGGGAAAATTGGAACACATTAAACAAACAATAACACAAAGAGGTATCTATACAAAACAGAGATATGTGGATAAACCACTTCTCCAATATTTTTGGCCCTATAACCCTATAACAAAGTACAAACAGAAGAAACATGTACATGATAAAATGCTAATCTTAGAATAAACTATTAAAGACTACCAGAACCCACTGTATTCTCCAATTACATTGAATTAACTAAAGGACAAAATACAAACCCTTCAACCCCAAAAAACCTGAGGTGTTGATGGTATTCTAAATTAAATTATAAAATATACAGACCACAAATTCCAATTGGCTATATTTAAACTCTTTAGCATCATCCTAAGCTCTACCATTTTACCCAATATTTGGAGCCAATGACTGATCACCCCAATCCACAAAAGTGGACACAAATTTGACCCCATTAACTACAGTGGGATATGCGTCAACAGCAACCTTTGGAAAATCCTCTGCGTTATCTTTAACGGCAGACTTACATTTCCTCAGCGAAAAACAACGTACTGAGCAAATGTCAAATTGGCTTTTTACAAATTACCTTACGACAAAAAAGCTTTTGACTCAATTTGGCATGAGGGTCTGCTATACAAATTGATGGAAAGTGGTGTTGGGGGAAAAACGTACAACATTATAAAATCCATGTCCACAAACAACAGGTGTGCGGATAAAATTGGCAGGGCCATGGGGTGAGACAGGTATGCAGCTTAAGCCCCACCCTCTTCAACATATACATCAAAGAATTGGCGAGGGCACTAGAAAAGTCTGCAGCAGCCGACCTCACCCTACTCGAATCTGAAGTCAAATGTCTACTGTTTGCTGAAGATCTGGTGCTTCTGTCCCCAACCAAGGAGGGCCTACAGCAGCACCTAGATCTTCTGCACAGATTACGTTAGACCCTGACAGTAAATCTCAGTAAGGCAAAAACAATGGTGTTCTATAAAAGGACCATGAATACAAATTCCATCTAGACACCGTTTCCTTACAGCACACAAAAAAACATTACATACCATGGTCTAAACATCAGCGCCACAGGTAACTTTCACAAAGCTGTGAACGATCTGAGAGACAAGGCAAGAAGGTCCTATATGGCATAAATAATAACATACAGTTCAATAAACAAATTAGGATTTGGCTGTAAAATACTTGAATCAGTTATAGAACCCATTGAGACTGCAAGCAGAATTCTGCAAAAATATCCTCGGTGTACAATGTAAATCACCAAATAATGCATGCAGAGCAGAAAAGGGTTGATAACGGCTAATTATCAAAATCCAGAAAAGAGACGCTTACAACCACCTAAAAGGAATCAATTCCCAAACCTTCCATAACAAAGACATCACCTACAGGGAGATGAACCTGGAGAAGAGTCCCATAAGCAAGCTGGTCCAAGGGCTCTGTTCACAAACACAAACAGACCCCGCAGAGCTCCAGGACAGCAACACAATTATACCAAACCAAATCATGAGAAAACAAAAATATACAGTAATTACTTGACACATTGGAAAGAATTAACAACAAAAAAACAAGCAAACTAGAATGATATTTGGCCCTAAACAGAGAGTACACAGTGGCAGAATACCTGACCACTGTGACTGACCCACAATTAAGAACAGCTTTGACTATGTACAGACTCAGTGAGCATATCCTTGCTATTGAGAAAGGCTGCCAGACATGGCTCTCAGGAGAAGACAGGCTATGTGCACACTGCCCACGATATGAGGTGGAAACTGAGCTGCACCTCCTGCCAAATGTATGACCATAGAGACACATATTTCCCTCAGATTACACAGACCGACAAATAGTTTGAAAACATCACAGCAGCAACATTTGTGACCTGTTGCCAAAAGAAAGAACAAACACCATTGTAAATACAACCATATTTATGTTTATTTATTTTCCCTTTTGTTCTTGAACTATATGTACATCGTTACAACACTGTATAGAGACATGTCTTTATACTTTTGGAACTTTTGTGAGTGTAATGTTTACTGCACATTTTTTGTTGTTTATTTCACTTTTGTTTGTTATCTATTTCACTTCCTTTGGCAATGTAAACATATGTTTTCCATCCCACTAAAGCCCTTGAATTGAATTGAATTGAATTGAGAGAGAGAGAGGCCCTTATTGTGTTTCTCATGCTGCTGCCCCACTACTGAAGGACCCACCCCTCACCACCAGCGGCTTTGGGAGGCTTGATTTAATCTGACCCTCGCAGGAGTCACTGCTAAATCCACATTAGCCGCTCCTGCATTAACCAGAGAGAGGGATAGGGGCCTAAACTTGTTAAGGTGATCTGGCGCTAGGCAGAGGACTTTCTCTCTGAGCTGATGGGAAGACAACCTTTCCCTGGTACCATGCGTACACATTCCTGGTTCACATACTACTCTCCTTCCTGTGTGCGGTGTTATAATGCTGCTGTGCCATGTCTCAAAATAATTCAAAATAACGCCATGCCATGTTTCAATATAACATTCAAACTGATGCTTAAGGTCTATCACATTGTATTATGCTGTCTGTATTACAAATATTGGGACACACACACAAACACATGTATGTATACACACACACACACGCACACTCTCCTTTGTTCCAATTATGACCCTGTATCTCACTTTCCACCACTGGGTTGGCGGCCCGGTGGACCAACCATAATATTTGCCATATGGCAGTCACAACAGGTTTGACTCTTCGTCCTGACCAGTCAGTGCACATCAAGTTAATAGGTTTCAGCTGTGGTGCAGGCATGTCAATCCACGAGTGCACAAGTCAATCATATTTCACTTGGAGCATGCAGGGGTTAACCACAACCAAAACAGCACCCTTCCCCCCTCCCTTGCTCCTTTCTACCTCTCCCTTTTCCCTTATTTCTCCCATTTCAGTCTCAGGGGCAAACAGTGAATCAAACGAGCTGTTCACACAGGAAACCCTCACACACACCCTATGGATGGTGAATGTTCATGAATATGTATTGACATGGAGGTAGCTTGCTGCAATAATAACGAGTGGTTCCACAGTGATTTTTTGTTAAATAAAACATTTTTATAATGTCCAGAACGGAATGATTCTGGGTCTATATGAGTCCTTAGAGCGAATCAATTGTTCATTCATTTCTTACCGAAATACGATCGTGATGAACAGCTAGAAAACAGATGTTGATCATTTAAACGGGTTCAACCTTCTTAATTGGGAGAATAAGAAATTCAACCTTTGTTTAAGAATTCCTTTCAACACTAAATGAGGTTATATACTATAGGCCGTCATCACAACACACAATACAGTGTTCGATATGTCTGCTGGGGGGCAAGGAGACTCCACTAAAACCATTGACAACTGTGTGCCATTTTCAAGATATTGCTAAATAAATGTTAACTCTTTGGTTGTATGCCTCTCGAAGAGCATAGACAGAATTACACATTTCCCATTATTCCATGCAAAACAATTGCACACATTCAGCTCTATCATCAGAGTTATAAAGCAAGTAACTGCATACTTTTCATGATCAGTAAACATCAAGTCAGTTAAGAACAAATTCTTATTTACAATGACGGCGTACCCTGGCCAAACCCTCCCCTAACCCGGACGCTGGGAAAATCGTGCGGTCGGTTGTGATACATGCCGGGATTGAACCAGGGTCTGTAGTGACACCTCTAGAACTGTGTTACAGTGCCTTAGACTGCTGTGCCACCCAAAATAGTTAACATTTATTTAACAATCCCTTGAAAACTGCATGTAGGTGTCAGTGGTTTTAGCGAAGCTGGGGCCCCCTTGCTCCCCAGAAACCAAATTGAAAGCTCTGCACCGTATTGTGACGTTTCATTGATAATGACCTATACAAACAATATACAGTAACAGCATATCTGGGCTTAAACATCTTTTAGAGACCTTGATGTAGTCACGGATACCCTCGCGGGCCAACTAAATGATATAAATAAAATGTAATGCAACTGGTCAACCTTCCCTTATTCACGTCTCGGAGCTCTCACGTGATCATTTATCAGCACCACCAATCTATTTTCATTTCACAGGAGGTCCTTTTTCATTTTAATTCATGGGGCCCACTTAATATGAGCACGATCCTTTTTAATACAACACACGTTATGTGGAACGGTTGTACCCTTGAGCAATGTACTTTACCTGCCGACATTCCTCTGGTGCAGAGCTCAGCACAGAAAATGGTTTTGCAGAATTTGTGAGTCACTTGGGATGAAAGTCAGAGCCAAACCAAATTAATAATAATACTAATATTTTCATAAGGGTCTGGACCCTTCTTCTCTCTCCTCTTCCCTCTCTCTCCCTGTTTGGTAGAAGGCCTAATTTACAGAAAGGAAAGCATCCGTTTATTGGCTGCTGCTTTTAGCGCTGATGCGGGGAGCTGCGGGAAGCTGTGCGGAGCGGCGTAGACGGTACCTCAGCCTCAGCAGTGTGAAATGTAATTAAGTCAGTGAAGTAAGTGGGGTGTCTCAGGGTGGAAATACACCCAGACTGGCAGAGCCTTGCCTGAGTGTATCGAGGGGTGGAGAGTTCCTCTGAGTCACTACCCCTAATCACAGCCTGGATCCTACCAAGGATGTAGCCGCCACACAGAGGAAGAAGCACAGGAAATGAAGATAGGGAGAGAGTGGAGGGGAGTTGACTCCAAGAATTGTTCCTAGGTGAAAATGAATCCGGTCAGGAAGAGGATGAAAAATGCAATCAGGAAATACTGGAAGGAAGGAAGGCAGTAGCAACAACGACTGGCTGGCTAATAATAGGACAGTGATAAGAGAGAGACAATAACAAGGATGGCTGTGACTCCAAAGCAATTTGCAGTCCAACTTTTCAGTGCCAATGCTTGGCAACATGTCAGCGGTTTACAGTGCTTATGTTGGAAATTCAATGAGGACAAGCCATTTTGCAGGCATTATTTTTTTATTTGAGCACCTCTTCTCTCAGTGGCATAGACTACTAACAGCATTCAAATATGTATAAAATAGTTTTGTCAGAAGCATTAATTTGGCAGTACCAGTGAATTACCATAACATTAACATGATTATAATCATCCTTTATTGAGTTTCCCTTGTTGAATAGAATACATTTTCAGATGTATTTTTCCAATATAATATGAGAATAGGAAAAATAATCTTGAGGTGTTTTCAACATGGAACAAGGAATTTGGTCAGAATCCCCCATCTTGGCTTTGATCCTTTTGACCCTGTAACAATCTACTCTGAAAATCCCAATCTGTCCCCCCTCGTTTTCCACAGGGACAGATCAAGAGACCAAAAGGAAGCCTACTTGATGCATACGCGCCTCGTCTTTGAATCCAAACAACCTTTACCTCATTCACCAAAACACAATCTGTTTGTCTGCCCTCTTCACCTAAGGAGTCCCAAACAACAGATGCTCATCTTGGGCTCCGACAACAGGGGATCGGTGACTCAGAGGAAAATATCGCTCCTCCAGATGTGTAAAAATCAAACAAGGCCAGTGTTTTCAGTGTCGGGAGAATTTCCTTCTAACCTTCGTCTTTTTAAAACTCAACCCAACCTGCTTCCCATTCAACACTTGGCTCGAAGCTGGAAACAACAAGACTCAGGAGTGGCGTCTATTTTCTAAACCTCTGAGGTTATGACACAGGTATCTTCAAAGAAAATCGAAGGGAGGACAGTTGGAGCCAATAGTAGATTGTTGATCCGGCACAGCCAATCATGAACTGTTTTTAGTCAAGCGGCAGGAGGCTAGTGAAATGAAAAGGATCCTCTGACCCTTGAAACAGCTGAGGACAACTTGCCAATCTTTTACTTTGCCTTTCTTTGCCAGTCTCTTGCACACAGAGGGGGCCTTTGTGGTTTACGGTTGGCAGCTGTGGGCTTAGCAGCCAGTCATCCATAGAGGGGCACATTTTGCCGTTTTGGGAGAGGTTGAGAAAGCAGCAGTGTTTTTATCTCTTCTCTTTTTCCCATCAAGCACTGTCCATCTCTGGGTTCTCACAAATCTGGTGTGTCACCTGTTGAGGGTTGTCCATGCTGCCAAGGGGGGTTGTTGATTGGCCGGAGTGTGTGTTTGCATCACTCTCCTGCCACCCAAACAGACTGCTCTGTCTCTCCCTGAAGAATGGCAAATGAATAAGGGCCAACATAGAGGAGAGAGGCAACACAGCAGTCAGACAGGAAGAGTAAGGGAAGCTATAGCAAACAGTTTAACAACGTGTTTTTGATTGCTTATAGTTTGTTCTATTTCAATATCGAGACAAACAAAATTATTTATTGTTTACTAACCACATACTAACCACAAGTATTCATATCCCTGCTCCAAAGTACAATCTGTTGCAAATGTGAGCGATTATGATAATAATTGTGGGTAAGTAACACAACATCACTGACCGATGAAAACCTTGTAACTCAAAGCAGTAACTCCCCTCAATGTACTCTGAACATGTCCTGTTCCAAGAAAATATATTACATTTAGCTTCTGAAGATTCAAAATTGTATGTTCATTAATGGTCAATTTTCAATTTCCCGAAAAGTTTCTGTTTTGGAGATGAGAGATTTTCCTCTGACAGCGACAGGTGTGTTTGTGTTAAAAGCGGAGGGAAGAATTACTGAGATTCTGAAGCATACAGTATGGGTGTAGCTTTCAGGCTCTTTAGATGTCAAATATAAGAAGGGTATAGTGTATGCCATGTTTACATCGACTATATGCATCAGTCTGGCATTAGGCAGGGCATTAGTATAATGAATCTTTTCCAAACATTGTAATCAAAATCCTCCCCAACTCTGTTGGAAGCAATGTCAGTCCAGGAATTCCCTTTGGGTAGTAAGTATAAATATACCCTTTAACGGTTGGTGTTGTTTTGCAGGGCCTTTGGAGGGATCAGCACTCACTGTGTTCCACAGTCTCCTTCCTGCCTCTCCCTCCAGGCTCTCCCAGCCTTGTAAAAACCTGCTGTGACATCCACCTTTTGCAGCTAAGACGGCTTGACAAATAAGTGATGACCGCTCACATTTTTTATTTAGGAGACTGATGAAAAATTAACCGTGGCAATGCAAGACCTTGATTTAAAACAACCATCCTCCTTTCTGCTCTCTCTCTCCACAACAAATTGTCACTCTGCCTCTCAAATAAATATGTGTTCCTTGCACTCGCTAGGGAAGAGGAGTGAGAGGGGTTGATCCCTAAACTCTGAGAGGCTGGGCGGGCACAGAAGAACCCCTCTTCTCCCCATGTTGATTTGGGGTCCACCTCCATGATCTTCCTTCGTCTACCCCTGCTCAGCATAATACCTCCTGAAAGGTAGCTAACTATTAATAGAGCTCACACAGCACTGCAGTCATACAGATGGCCCCGCAGCACTGTGACTAAGTAGAACTGATGTCTCTAGTGACAAGTGCTCGTGTTGCTGTCACCCAGGACGTGCAGACACTCCGCATACATTATAGACTGCTGGCTTCCTCTCCTCTCCGTCCCCCCCATTCCCCCTCCATTCTGGTGGGCGCCACAGCTGCCCCAAAGTGAATTCCAAATGAGGGGAACTGTCAGGGTTTGTTTGCTGCAGGCCTTGATTTGATGCTATTATTTTGCAGATGGAGAGAGAGAGCCGGGAGCTTGTTCTGGAGAGTCTAGCCCAGAGCAGAGAGCTACTAGTGGACGCCGCCCCTCGCGCCTCAGATCTGGCATGGTGGTCCAGACACTCTTTAACAGAGATAATGGTATGGCAGAAATAGGAATACAAGACGCTTTCATTTTTTTCTTTAACTCTATGCCCTGAAAACAGTCTGTGTGTTAGAGGTTCGGAAGCCAAGCCAAACCGACAAAGCTCTCTCTCTCTCATATCCCTCTACACATAGCCAGCTGTTCTTCATTCATTTTTCTCAAGCGCAGCTGCATATGTAAATAATCCATGTTGTCTCCTGTTAGATGGGTGGATCCTCCCGACCAGGGCATCTTGTGTTGTCTGTGAAAGCACTAAGCACTCTCTCCTCTGGTGCCCTCAGCTCAGTGCAGGACCAGATTACTTTAAAGTCATGTTGCTGTTCATCTGGTCCATGGGAGACAATAAGACAGAAATACTGTCTCCAGCTGTTGAGTCAACCTCTTCTCTGAGTCAGAGTGACTGGCAGGCAGCACTTCAACCTCTGCCCAGCATACCTAACACAAGCATAAAAATTACATCTTATCTCAAAGTGCTAAGAAATTTGTTCCAGGTCAAGGAGTGCTTTCTGCTGTTGTTTTCTGTTTTGTCAAAGTCTGTATGTTAGAGCATCCCAAATAGCACCATTCCATGTTTTATTCCATCCGTGGAAAACCATCAACTCTGCCAACCCCAAGAAAGACTGACAACCGACCAGCCACAGAAGTGTACGGGCACATCGACCAGAACAAAAACAAAAACAAAACTGGAGTCAGAAGGAGAAACGTGGGGGAAGGAAGGAGGGAACAGGGGAAAAGGGGGAGAAATGGGAGAGGGGAGCCCATAATAATGGCTGTGGCTTGACATGCTATGGAAAGTGACAGTGGACAAGTCATCCATTATTTATAGCAACACAGCAGAGCTGTATTATTTATGTTTTCAGCAGCGTGAGCAGTGAGGGATCATGGCACAAAACAAGCAGCCAGTCACGGCCCATTCCAGTGACTGGCAGCAGGGCCCGCCGGTGCAGAGTGGTGTGGTGGAGGTACCTAGCTGCATGGTGCTGGATGGGCTGGACACGGCACCATAGAGGCATACGGCTGGGCCAAGCTGTCTCTGAGTATCTCTCTCTCTATCTAGTCAGGTGAATGATATGCTCTGTCAGTCTCTATAGGCTCCTCTCAAAACAAAGAAGGTATGAGTAAAATATAGCGTCAATAGCTACAGTATCACATCCTGTAGACAAAGGTGATCTAACAGGTATTCCTGCAGGGCAGAAATATATTTAAAGACACTCCATTGCTAGAGGGAAGCGTGGGTGAAATAAGCACTATAATGAACATAAAGTGGTGATAGAGCCAACAATCAATTGACACATTCATCAGCGAGTGACAGAAATACTGATCTGATTGTGAGATTCCCAGCCAGTAATCTATTCTTATGGATCACCAGGCCTTGTTCAATAGGATCAGTGTCATTGCCTCCCATATTTATCTGAAGTGAGAGAAGGAGAGAAATAAAGAGAGAGAAAGAGCGAGCACTAGAGAGAGCAAGCGCAAGAGAGAGAGAGCGAGAAAGAGAGAGAGCAAGAGAGAGAGAGAGGAAACAGAGAAACACATGTGTACCTGGCAGGCCAGAACGTAGCACTGCAGATTGGGCATGGCAGATAGTGGGGGCCTGACTTGACTCTATGGAATCCGAGTCACCATTACCAGATGTTGCTAATGGTGTGGACCACCTGAGTCAAAAGACCCTTGCATTATTAATAATAACTCTGTCAATTTGCTCCAGTTTTCTTATCAAGAGGGACTTACTGTACAGCAAGTGCTGTAGCCTACAGTGATCCTACCATCAACTTTGGGGATGTTACTGTAGCTAGATCTCTATGCTCCTCTACGTGACCACCTAATAGTCCCTGTAACAGTCAGGGTTGGGAAGTAACGGATTACAAAAACCGGTAACTGTAATCCGTTCTGTTACCAGCAAAAATATTATAATCAGATAACAGATACTTTTTAAAAAACGTGATGATTGCTTTGAACATTACTTTTAAATTCAGAAAGGATATTTGCGGAAAAAACATCTTTGACACTTCTCTGTTTTCTCAATGACATTCAAATGAGCATTGAAAAAAGACGCAAGTTTAAGTTTGTTCCACATGAGCGAGTCTGACCACAAGTCAGTGACCACTATGATGACACACCAAATGTGTCACGCCCTGACCTTAGAGAGCCGTTTTATTTCTCTATTTGGTTAGGTCAGGGTGTGATTTGGGGTGGGCATTCTATGTTTTCTATTTCTTTATTTTTGGCCGAGTTTGGTTCCCAATCAGAGCCAGCTGTGTATCGTTGTCTCTGATTGGGAATCATACTTAGGCAGCCTTTTTCCCACCTGTGTTTCTGTTTAGTCTCTGTTACCTGACAGAACTGTTCGCTTTCGTTTTGTTACTTTGTTCAAATGATTTTTGATAAATAAAAAATCATGAACGCTGCGCTTTGGTCCACTCCCTCCAACGACAGGCGTTACAGAACTACCCACCACCAAAGGACCAAGCAGCGTGGTCAGGAGGACTGGACCTGGGAGGAAATCCTAGACGGGAAAGGACCCTGGAGGCAGGCTGGGGAGTATTGCCGTCCGAAGGAGTAGATAGAAGCAGCGAGAGCAGAACGGCGACATTACGAGGTGTTAAACCATCAAAGCAAGCACATGAGGCAGCCCCCAAAATGTTTTTTTGGGGGGGCACACGGGGAGATTGGCGGTGTCAGGGTTTAGACCTGAGCCAACACTCCGTGCCTTCCGTGGGGAGCGTGTGACTGGTCAGGCACCGTGTTATGCGGTGATGCGCACGGTGTCTCCAGTGAGCATTCACAGGCCGGTGAACTCTGTGCCAGCGCCACTCATTTGCCGGGCGGAAGTGGGCATCCAGCCAGGACGGGTTGTGCCAGCTCTATGCGCCTCCATGGCCCAGTGTATCCGGTGCCTGTTCCACGCACCAGTCTTCCAATGCATCTCCCCAGTCCGGTGAGACCAGTTCCGGTTCCATGTACCAGGCCTCCAGTATGTCTCCTCAGCCTGGTAAGCCCTGTGGCAGCTCCATGCACCAGGTCTCCAGTACGTCTCCTCAGCCCTGTGAGACCTGTACGAAGCCTCTAGTGATGATCCATAGAACGAAGCCTCCAGTGATGATCCATGGCCTGGAACCTGTAGTGATGATCCATGGCACGAAGCCTCCAGTGATGATCCATGGCCCGGAGCATGCAGTGAATATCCAGGACAAGGAGCCTCCAGCGACGGTCCCCAGTCCAGAGCCTTCAGCGAAGGTCCCCAGTCCAGAGCCTCCAGCGACGGTCCCCAGTCCGGAGCCTCCAGTGACGGTCCCCAGTCCAGAGCCTCCAGCGACGGTCCCCAGTCCGGGGCCTCCAGCGACAGTCCCCAGTCTGGGGCTGTCGCTGGAGTGGGGACGATCTGCAGTCCAGAGTCTTTAGCGATGAACTGCAGTCCAGAGTCTCCAGAGGGGTTCCCAGTGGTTCCTAGTTCAGAGCCTCCGGCGATGATCCACGGTCCTGTTCCTCCGGCGAAGATCCACAGTCCGGTTCCACAGAATCGGAGGGATCAGCATAGGGAGCGGGGGCTACATCCAGAACCGGAGCCGCCACCGAGGGTAGATGCCCACCCGGGCCCTCCCCTATAGGTTCAGGTTTGCGGACGGGAGTTCGCACCTTTGGGGGGGTTACTGTCACGCCCTGGCCTTAGAGAGACTATTTATTGCTCTATTTGGTTAGGTCAGGGTGTGACTCGGGTGGGCATTCTATTTCTTTGTTTTTGGCCGAGTTAGGTTCCCAAACAGAGGCAGCTGTCTATCGTTGTCTCTGATTGGGAATCATACTTAGGCAGCCTTTTTCCCACCTGTGTTTTGTGGGTAGTTATTTTCTGTTTAGTCTCTGTTACCTGACAGAACTGTCCACTTTCGTTTTGTTACTTTGTTCGAGAGTTTTTAGATAAATATAAAAATCATAAAGACTTTCCACGCTGCGCTTTGGTGTGTTTGATGTGTTTGATGGATTGCGAGAAAAGAGCAGGAATAGGCTTTTAGCTATGTCTTCCAACGGTGCAACAGCTGTCGGCATCCAAAGATTATTCAACTGGAATAAATGCTTGTAGGTAAGGATGACAGCAGTGGTGTAGTCTATGGCGATATCACTTATTACTGATATCTACATAGCGCATTGATGTGAATCACACTGCTGCTCTCTCTTTTAGCTATTTGCGCCTTATGGATTGTGGTTCTTGTGGATGGCCATTCACAATCTAAATGTGTACTTGAACCCAATAATGGTTGAATTCAACAAGTTTAAGCTGCCTATCAATCATTGTTTTTGAAACCAGTGGACAGCCAGTATAAAACGCACTCTTGCAACACCTGCATAGTGCAGACCCCAGCCAATGGAATAAAAGTGGGGCTTTTATTACTCAATCTAATTCATGCTGATAAAAACCAATAGGCCTAATGGACACATGCTCAAACTCTCACACTTTGGATAGACTTAAAGGGTCAATCTGTAGTTGCTACATCCATGGACTTATCAATATATATATCCATTGAAACTTATAAATGCCTCATGAGCTAAGTTCATCTGTCACCTCCATGAGAACCCAAAATATAAGTTTGTTTTTCTCCAATGTTTGTAAAGAAACACTGTATAGCCTCATAACATGATTTTTAAAAATCATTTTGATATGATGGATGGTCAGTCCTTGCATCCATAGATCTGTCTATTAATCTGAGAGTGGTTACATTTCTCGAGGCCCATCCCTCAGCTTTTTACCAAAACAAAGACGGGTCGGACGTTTAGTTATTGTTTCATCTGTGGATTTGTCCTTTAAACAGCTATATATTATCAAGTGTCACCAATAAAAAGGTAAACAACAGGCCTATAGCAAATGCAGCATATGGCATTAATTTTTCACATGTAAATAGCACTTTTCAGTCGTGCTCAAAGCATGCCATTTTTGTCTTCTCCTTATGCCAATTAAGGGGAAAGTAATCTAAAAGTAACAGAATGTAATCAGATTACGTTACCGAGTTTGGGTAATCCAAAAGTTACGTTGCTGATCATAATTTTGGACAGGTTACTGTAACGGATTACATTTAGAAAGTAACCTATCCAACCTTGGTATAAACCAATCAGGATGACCGGATCTAAGAATACATGGAATCAAAGTCTGAAATCATTCTGGATGTCTCTGGATTGAAGCTTTAGTCCATCACGTCATGTGTCTGTCTAGTTAAATAAAGGTTAAATACATAATTTATTTATTTTATTCTGTAATCCACATGCTCTCCCAGGTGTAGTTTGAACCAGCAGCCTCAACCTTCCCTTGTCCCCTGAAGAACAGCGTCCCTCCACCACATCCTCTGAGAGACTACCCTTTACGGCATAAACAGCATCCAACAAGGTGGGCATAGCCCTATGTTGATATTAAAACGGAGGACAGAGTTGACGTTAAATCGAGAAATAGTAATGGCTCGTAGGCGATAGACTACCAACTGTAGTGCTTAGGGTTGGCGTTGTCGCTTTAACAGCCTCTGCAACTGCGCCCGTCAATCAAACATAAAAAATATGCTTAATCGTGGATTTGAGCCCAGACTGACGTCATGTCCTTGAAATTTGAGTGTGGAGGCAGGTTTTGAATGACATGCATGCCTGGTGGATGAATACCGTGGCATTAGCTATGCTGCACTGTCTGGCAAAGGTATAGGTTCTAATGAGTTATGAGCGTGTAGCTGTATTCAGAGTTACGGTTGACACAGATCAGCACTGCGCTCAATATCACAATTACAGTAAGAGCTGTTGTAATGTTGCTCATACGGTTAGGATAGGGACACCTGCTGCTGGACCCCTGCAAACTCAAATACAGCTACTCGCAGAGACTGCTACTCCCTGAGAGATCAGTTATCATTGGATGTGAAGAATAACATCTGTCCTATTCTTACTTCCTTGTTATTTACATGGACCCCTCTTGGACCGATTTGGGAATTCAGGAGCAGCCTAACGTGATCTTGACATTACAGAACATTTGTACATGGTTGAGTCTGAAAATGTGTGAACTTGCTATTTACATGAATTCCTCTTGGACTCATTTGAGTATTTAGAACACTACTGTGATCATGACATGACAAAACGTATGTAGGTGATTTTGTCTGAAAATGTGACTTTTTGTCTGAAAATATTTTTACTTTGACCTGACAGCTTTTAATGCTTTAAGATGTCCCTGTACCTAGGCAAGCAAAGGTAACCTACCTAAATGACTATCGCCCTGTAGCACTCACTTCTGTCATCATGATTCTGGTGCTTTGAAAGGCTGTGGTCAAGGACCACATCAGCTCCACCTTACCTGACACTCTGGACCCACTACAATTTGCAAACCGACCCAACAGATCCACAGATGATGCAATTGCCATTGCTCTACACACTGCCCTATCCACCTGGAGAAGAGGAATGCCTATGTGAGAATGCTGTTCCTCGACTACAGCTCAGCCTTGAACATTATACTCCCCTCCAAGCTTGTCACTAAGCTCAAGGCACCTCCCTCTGCAACTGGATCCTGGACTTCCTGACAGGCATACCCCAGGTGGTGAGGGTAGGTAACAACACCTCCTCCATGCTAACCCTCAACACGGGTGTCCCCCAGGGGTGTGTGCTTAGTCCCCTCCTGTACTCCCTTTACACCCACAAGTGGGTGGCCACGCACAACTCCAACATCATCATTAAGTTTGTTGATGGCATGAAGGTGGTGGGCCTGATCGCCGATGGCGACGAGACAGCCAACAGGAGGTTAGAGCCCTGGCAGAGTGGTGCCAGAAAAACAGCCTCTCCCTCAATGTTAGCAAAACCAAGGAGCTGGTCGTGGACTACAGGGAACAGAGGGCAGTGTGAACCCCCCTATTGACATCAGTGTGGCTGCAAAGGAGAGGGTCAAAAGCTTCAGCATGTCCCAGAGGACATGATCGTCTCTTCAATCTCAGGCGACTCAAGACATTTGGCATGGGCCATCAGAACCTCAAAAAGTTCTACAGCTGCACAATTGAGAGCAGCTTGACCGGATGCATCACCGCCTGGTATGGCAACTGCACCACCCTCAACCACAAGGCTCTACCGAGGGTGGTGCTGACGGCCCAATACATCACCGGGGCCAAGCTCCCTGCCCTCCAGGACATCTATACCAGGCGGTATTTGAGGAAAGCCCAGAAGATCGTCAAGAACTCCAGTCACCCGGGCCATGGACTGTTCACTCTATTACCTTTGGGTAAGCGGTATCGGAGCATCAGGTCTCAGAGCAACATGTGCCGAAACAGCTTCTACCACCAGGCCACCCAACTGCTAAACAGCTAACCCTACTTTTATATCCCTACACAGACCTGCACTTTAGAGACTATATGCACCTCAAAGACTATCTTCTCCTTAGAGATTATCTTCTCTGACTCTCCACACATTCAACCCTTACATACAGTGCCTTGCGAAAGTATTCGGCCCCCTTGAACTTTGTGACCTTTTGCCACATTTCAGGCTTCAAACATAAAGATATAAAACTGTATTTTTTTTGTGAAGACTCAACAACAAGTGGGACACAATCATGAAGTGGAACGACATTTATTGGATATTTCAAACTTTTTTAACAAATCAAAAACTGAAAAATTGGGCGTGCAAAATTATTCAGCCCCTTTACTTTCAGTGCAGCAAACTCTCTCCAGAAGTTCAGTGAGGATCTCTGAATGATCCAATGTTGACCTAAATGACTAATGATGATAAATACAATCCACCTGTGTGTAATCAAGTCTCCGTATAAATGCACCTGCACTGTGATAGTCTCAGAGGTCCGTTAAAAGCGCAGAGAGCATCATGAAGAACAAGGAACACACCAGGCAGGTCCGAGATACTGTTGTGAAGAAGTTTAAAGCCGGATTTGGATACAAAAAGATTTCCCAAGCTTTAAACATCCCAAGGAGCACTGTGCAAGTGATAATATTGAAATGGAAGGAGTATCAGACCACTGCAAATCTACCAAGACCTGCCCGTCCCTCTAAACTTTCAGCTCATACAAGGAGAAGACTGATCAGAGATGCAGCCAAGAGGCCCATGATCACTCTGGATGAACTGCAGAGATCTACAGCTGAGGTGGGAGACTCTGTCCATAGGACAACAATCAGTCGTATATTGAACAAATTTGGCCTTCATGGAAGAGTGGCAAGAAAGCCATTTCTTAAAGATATCCATAAAAAGTGTTGTTTAAAGTTTGCCACAAGCCACCTGGGAGACACACCAAACATGCGGAAGAAGGTGCTCTGGTCAGATGAAACCAAAATTGAACTTTTTGGCAACAATGTAAAACGTTATGTTTGGCGTAAAAGCAACACAGCTGAACACACCATCCCCACTGTCAAACATGGTGGTGGCAGCATCATGGTTTGGGCCTGCTTTTTTTCAGCAGGGACAGGGAAGATGGTTAAAATTGATGGGAAGATGGATGGAGCCAAATACAGGACCATTCTGGAAGAACCTGATGGAGTCTGCAAAAGACCTGAGACTGGGACGGAGATTTGTCTTCCAACAAGACAATGATCCAAAACATAAAGCAAAATCTACAATGGAATGGTTCAAAAATAAACAAATCCAGGTGTTAGAATGGCCAAGTCAAAGTCCAGACCTGAATCCAATCGAGAATCTGTGGAAAGAACTGAAAACTGCTGTTCACAAATGCTCTCCATCCAACCTCACTGAGCTCGAGCTGTTTTGCAAGGAGGAATGGGAAAAAATTTGTGCAAAACTGATAGAGACATACCCCAAGCGACTTACAGCTGTAATCGCAGCAAAAGGTGGCGCTACAAAGTATTAACTTAAGGGGGCTGAATAATTTTGCACGCCCAATTTTTCAGTTTTTGATTTGTTAAAAAAGTTTGAAATATCCAATAAATGTCGTTCCACTTCATGATTGTGTCCCACTTGTTGTTGATTCTTCACAAAAAAATACAGTTTTATATCTTTATGTTTGAAGCCTGAAATTTGGCAAAAGGTCGCAAAGTTCAAGGGGGCCGAATACTTTCGCAAGGCACTGTACAAACACACGCACAAACACTCATAAACACTCACACACAAGTACACACACATACTCAGACTCACACACACACACTTGTAAATATAGTCTATTATTATGCATACAACCTCTTCTATTACTTGTTATTTTTGACTTGACTCTTATTATTGTTATTGTTGTTATTGACTGATGTACTACAATGTTGAGGGAACTAGCACACAAGCATTTCGCTGCCCCTTTTATACCTGCTGTAAACTGTGTACGTGACGAATACAATTACATTAGATTTCAATCAGATGTTTATATTTTGAGAAGAAACTCAATGAGTCACATTCTTTAAGTGTTCTCTTGGTTAGATATTTCTTTATATTATTATAGAAGTCGTGCTTTTCTTCCTTTTGTTGATAATGAAGTCGTTGGTAAGAACACATTTTTTATTCCACTTGAACGTTGGATCAGCTTTCCAACCAGTCAGAAGCGAAAGCACCAATTGTAATTGCAAGGCTCCGCTTCGGCATTCGCCGACGTTGACGTTTCTTTTTTAATTGACCCCAGGTCAAATAGGGACTGAGATAATATTTTGTTAAATGATTCTTATTTCCCCGGGAATCGCATTTCCATATAACTTCATTTCATGCTTTATTTATAACCCTTCTTGCAATTACCATGGAAACGACATCTTCACTGCCACCCTTTCTCTCACTGAACAGTTTAGTAAATATCAAACTATATTCATTATTAATAAACCCACAGCCGAAAAACCCTCTTTTTATATATATATATATATATATATATATATATATATATATATATATATAAATAATTCACACGCTGAAAAGCTTGGGGAGTATGGGTGCCCTCCATTTGATACTACAGAGACCAGCTTAATTAAGAGCATTGCTATGAGTGACACTAACACATGCTGGCTGCATCAGAACTGTCTTCTGCTGGAGAGAAGAGTTGTTGTTGATTCACAAGTCACAATCGCAACTTGCCACCAGGTGACAGTCTTTACACAATGGATGTTGATGTTTACTACAGCTGGTGTGAACCCCCCTAGGTTTTAGGGCTTCCATTAAACCCCCCCCCCCCCCCCCCCCACACACTCTTTCTCACACACACACAAACTCTCTCTCACACACACACAAATTCTCTCTCTCTCACACACACACACACACACACACACACACACACACACACACACACACACACACACACACACACAGACACACATTTAATACACCCACACTACATAGGTTTGATCTACACAGCTGCTGCGGCCTTAAGGCAAGCTGTTTCTTACATCAACATGTGTTTGCTGGCAGGGGACCCTGACGTTTGCATTACAGCACGGCAATAAACAGTGACTGAGGCCCCAGGGGTTATTAGAAAACTATTGTTTGGGGGAAACCCTTTGAGCTTTGAATGTAATTATTGAGTAGTAGAACAACATTACCGTCCAACTCTGACATACAGTATGTTTACGGAAATTATTTTAAATTAGCAGGAAAGGACACATCTGCAAATTACCCCCCTCTATTCTGACTCATGTTGTGTCCATCATTCTCTCACATTGTTTAGTGCCAGACTCAAAATCTCATATTTTCTAGTGATCTCTTTACACAGTAATTATCAGTAACCTGAGTAGTGAGAATGTGATAGGCTAGATCTAGTGTTGTGTGGGAACGTCAACAGGGATTGTTTGAGCCAATGCCTGGGCATGGGCAATCAATCAGTTAATTGATTGCCCCTTTATTAGATGAATCAATGGTTAAGGAATAATTCATGAAAAACACCAAAGTAGTAGGCTAGTCTATAAAAGAGAATGGAATGTGGTCCTGTGTGGCTCAGTTGGTCAAGCATGGCACATGCAAAGCCATGGTTGTGGGTTTGATTCCCACAGGGGACCTGTATGAACTCAATACTGTAAGTCACTCAGGATAAGAGTGTCTGCTAAATGTAAAACATTGATGGATTTTTGGATACAAATCAACCATTAGGACTATGTTTGGTGGTGTTTGAGGAAGCATGCTGCCCAGTTTTTGTGCGGTGCCCAGGCATTGAATTTGAGGTTAAAGCATTATTGGTAGAATTGCAGAGTTCCACATAGGCTATGCAGAGAAAGTATAACTCTTCTTTTCTGGGGTCTGACAGACATAACTCAATACCATGAACGTTTTCTTCTCAAATTCCAACTAGGATGGGATTAGTCTTTTTCATCCTTATGTTTCAAATCAATATTTAGACTACAACTGGATGTGTGGGGTATAATATTAATATTTTGTCATTTATAATCTAGTGAAGTTAGATCTCTAAACTTGTTTCAATATATACCCGTATGGGAACCTAAACATAAATAAGCCACTTGAAAGAGAGTAAAAATTTCATTATTTTGAAATAAAGTTAGCAAAATGCTAAATGCCCCCAGGGCAATCAATGCAATTCAATGGTACCTATATTAGCATTTTCCAAATCATGTCCAAATCATCTATAAATAACTTATTTGAGTTCCACAATCAATTTTGAGATACTTTAGGATGATTTGGACAGGAAGGGTGAAAATAAAAAGAGGGCCATATATCAAAACCTCTTCATAGTGTGACACCCTGATCTGTTTCACCTGTCTTGTGCTTGTCTCCACCCCCCACCAGGTATCTCCCATTTGTCCCCATTATCTCCTGTTATTTATACTTGCGTTTTCTGTTTGTCTGTTGCCAGTTCGTCTTGTCCCGTCAAGTCCTACCAGTGTGTTCCCGTGTTTCCTGTGCTCTAGTTTTGTATTTCTTAATCTTCCCAGTTTTGACCTTTCTGCCTGTCCTGACCCTGATCCTGCCTTCCGTCCTGTACCTGCCTGACTCTTATTTGGATTATGACTCATTGCCTGCCTTGACTTACATTTTGCCTGACTCTTGTACTTTAATAAACTCTGAGTCTCGTACTATCCGCCTCCTGTGTCTGCATTTGGGTCTTAGCCTGAGTCCTGATAAATAGTGAGGATAATAATAGTGAGATGTATAATGTAATTTTGTTAATATATTTGATTTATTTAATTCAAATAAGACACCTAGCTTTTAAGAGTCAATTACTCAAAAATTCTAAAATAAAACATAGTGTCACGACTTCCGCCGAAGTCGGTTCCTTTCCTTGTTCGGGCGGCGGTCGACGTCACCGGCTTTCTAGCCATCGCCGATCCACCTTTCATTTTTCCATTTGTCTTGTCTTGTTTTCCTACACGCCTGGTTTCAATTCCCTCAGTATTAGACGTGTATATAACCCTCTGTTCCCCCCCATGTCTGTGTGTGGAATTGTTTGTTGTTTCGTGTATGTGCACGCTAGACTGGTTTGCGCTGGGTTATGTCAACCCATATTGTGTTTAGTGTTCTTAGTGCCGTGTGTTTTGTTCGCCGAAATAAAATGCTCCTTTGGCTACCCAACTTCTGCTCTCCTGCGCCTGACTCCCTTACAGCCAGTTACGCATACCTAACAGAATTCCTCACCCGACCATGGAGTCAGCAGGAGCAGGTACCCCGGAAATAGGAGTCGAGGAGCGTGTCAGAGAACACGCGGCGATGCTACAACATCTCGACGTCGCGATGGACCGCGTCATTCAGACCATGGACCGCTGTGAGAGACAGAGTCCCTCCAGCGCCTCCACCAGCACAACAGGGGTTACAATTACTCGTCTCTCCTGTACCCGGTCCCAGTGGGATGCGTCTTGCCCTTCCCAGGGACGGCGGCATGGTGATGGGATGGCGGCATGGTGCCAGGGTTTCCTGCTACAGCTGGACTTATACCTGGGCACCGTTTACCCGGCTCCCTCGGGAAGGGAGAGGTTGTCCGCCCTCGTCTCGTGCCTCTCAGGGAGAGCTCTGGAGTGGGCTAACGTCGTGTGGGGAGAAGGGGATGCGGCGTTGGATGACTTCGAGGAGTTCACCCGTCGCTTCCGGGCAGTCTTCGACCACCCGCCTGAGGGTAGAGAGGCGAGTGAACCTCTCTTCCACCTGAGGCAGGGGATGAGGAGCGCCCAGGAGTTCGCCCTGGAATTTCGGACCCTGACCGCAGGAGCAGGATGGAACGACAGGGCACATATCGACCACTACTGCTGCAGCCTGCGTGAGGATGTCTGTTGGGAGTTAGCCTGCAGGGATACCACCCTCACCTTCGACCAGCTGGTGGACCTGTTCATTCGGTTGGATAACTTGCTGGTCACCCGCGAGTGTCCAGAGAGGGCTCCGTCGATTCCCACTCCCAGCACCACAGCTCCGGTGCCTATGGAGCTGGGAGGTGCTGCGCTCAGGGAGGCCGGAGGAGGGGCTTTCACGTGTACCATCTGTGGCCGCAGAGGTCACACTGCTGGTCGGTTCCAGGTTGGTTCCTCTAGGGGTTGAGGCAGCAGGCAGGGCACTCTGGCGTTGCCCCAGGTGAGCCTGCACCACTCTCATCCAGAGCCCTCTGTTGTACACCTGTCTGTGCATGTTTACTTTCCTGAGTTTTCCCCGCAATTCCCAGCATAAGGCGCTCGTCGATTCAAGCACAGCTGGGAATTTTATCGACAGAGCATTCTCCCATAGGTTAGGGATCCCAATTGATCCAGTGGTTAGGCCTTTCCCAGTTCACACTCTGGACAGTCGACCATTAGGGTCCGGGTTGATTAGGGAGGCTACCATTCCCCTGGGCATGGTGACGCAGGGACGGAGAGAATCAGTCTCTTCCTCATGGACTCTCCTGCGTTTCCCGTGGTGCTAGGCCTCCCCTGGTTAGCTCATCATGACCCCATCATTTCATGGCAACAGAGGGCTCTCACGGGTGGTCGCGAGAGTGCTCAGGGAGGTGTTTAAGGGTTTCCGTTGGTGCTACTATGGTGGAAAGTCCAGAAAAGGTCTCCACCGTGCGCATTCCCCCTGAATAGGCCGATTTGACTCAATTACTACCCCATCACCGGGGGGATTGTGCGATAAATCTCCTGGCAGACGCCGCACTTCCGAGGTGTCACGTGTATCCCCTGCCACAGGCGGAGACAGCGGCTATGGAAACATATGTCTCCGAATACCTGCGTCAGAGATACATTCGGTCCTCCACTTCAACCGCATCCTCAAGTTTATTTTTTGTGAAGAAGAGGGAGGGAGGTCTGCGCCTGTGTATTGACTACCGAGGCCTAAATCAGATCACTGTGAGGTACAGTTACCCGCTCCCTCTTATCGCCACTGCGATTGAGTCAATACATGGGGTGCCCTTCTTCACCAAACTAGATCTCAGGAGAGCTTACAACCTGGTGCGTATCCGGGAGGGAGACGAGTGGAAGACGGCATTCAGTACGACCTCAGGGCATTATGAGTACCTCGTCATGCCGTACGGGTTGATGAATGCTCCATCAGTCTTCCAAGCCATTGTAGACAAGATTATCAGGGACCTGCACGGGCAGGGTGTAATGGTGTATATTGATGCATTCTGATATACTCCGCTACACGCGCCAAGCATGTGTCCCTGGTGCGCAGGGTGGTTGGCCGACTGTTGGAGCATGACCTGTACTTATTCCAACAGTCCGTCTCCTTCCTAGGGTAATGTAATTCCACCTCGGGGGTGGAGATGGAGAGTGACCGCATTTCAGCCTTGCATAATTGGCCGACTCCCACCACGGTAAAGGACGTGCAGCGGGTTCTAGGGTTTGCCAATTACTCTGGAGGTTTATCCGGGGTTTAGGTCAGGTAGCTGCTCCCATTACCTCACTGATGAAGGGGGGACCGGTGCACTTGCAGTGGTCAGGTGAGGCGGACAGGGCTTTTGATCACCTGAGGGCTCTGTTTACCTCGTCTCCCGTGCTGGCCCATCCGGATCCCTCTTTGTCGTTCATAGTGGAGGTGGACACGTCCAAGGCTCGGATAGGAGCTGTGCTCTCTCAGCGCTCAGGTACGCCACCGAAGCTCCGCCCCTGTGCCTTCTTCTCGAGGAAGCTCAGCCCGGCAGAGCGAAACTATGACATGGAGGACCAGGAGCTGTTGGCTGTCGTCAAGGCTCTGAAGGCATGGAGACATTGGTTTGAGGGGGCTAAACATGCTTTTCTCATCTGGACTGACCACCGCAATCTGGAGTACATCCGGGCAGCGAGGAGACTGAACCCTCGCCAGGCAAGGTGGGCCATGATTTTCACTTGTTTTGTTTTCACCCTTTCGTAAAAACCAGGTTCCCAGAATGTGAAGGCATACGCACTGTCCCGGCTGTATGACACAGAAGAGCGGCCCATGGATCCCACCCCAATACTCCCGGCCTCCTAACTGGTGGCACCGGTAGTATGGGAGCTGGACGCAGACATTAAGCAGGCGTTACGTGCGGAGCCCGCTCCCCTCCAGTGTCCCACTGGGCGTCTGTACGTTCCGTCTGCTGACCGTGATCTATTGGGCCCACACATCACCTTCCTCTGGTCATCCAGGCATCGGTCGGACTGGTGCGCTCTCTGAGTGGGAAGTACTGGTTGCCCACTTTGGCTAAGGACGTGAGGGTTTATGTTTCCTCTTGCTCGGTGTGCGCGCCGTGTAAGGCTCCTAGGCACCTGCTCTGAGGTAAGTTACACCCCTTACCCGTTCCACCTCAGCCATGGTCGCACCTGTCGATCGAGTTAACCAGGATGTGTGTAGGTTTCTGTGGTCTTATTGCCAGGACCTGCCAGGGGAGTGGGCAGCGTTCGTGCCCTGGGCAGAGATGGCCCAGAACTCGCTTCACCACTCCTCCACTAACCTCTCCCCCTTCCAGTGCGTACTGGGGTACCAGCCGGTTCTGGCTCCTTGGCATCAGAGTCAGACCGAGGCTCTTGCAGTGGATGACTGGTTCCGGCGCGTGGAGGAGACATGGGACGCCGCCCATGTTCACCTTCAGCGTGCCGTGCTGCGCCAGAAAGCCAGCGCAGACCGTCACAGGGGGACCGGGTCTGGTTCTCGACCCGAAACCTGCACCTCCGCCTGCTCTGCCGGAAGCTGGGTCTGCGGTTTGTGGGGCCATTCAAAGTCCTGAGGAGACTGATCGAGGTGTGTTACAGGTTACAGCTCCCCCCCCGATTACCGTATTAACCCCTCGTTCCATGTGTCTCTCCTCAGGCCGTTGGTGGCTGGTCCGCTCCAGGAGTCTGAGGTGCGGGAGATTCCTCCGCCCCCTCTGGACATCAAGGGGGCCCCAGCATACGCCATTCGCTCCATACTGGATTCGAGGCGTCGGGCGAGGGGCATTCAGTACCTCGTGGAGTGGGAGGGGTATGGTCCGGAGGAGAGATGCTGGGTTCTGGTGGAGGACGCGTTGGACCGTTCCACCGTTTCCGTCCGGACCGCCCTGTACCTCGCCCTCGGGGTCATCTCCGAGGCCGGTTCCAGTGTGCTGCTGGAGCCGCGCGTCAAGTGTGTGTGTGTGTGTGTGGGGGGGGAGGGAGGGGGGGTACTCTCACGACTTCCGTCAAAGTCAATTCCTCTCCTTGTTCGGGCGGCATTCGGCGGTCGACGTCACTGGCTTTCTAGCCATCGCCGATCCACCTTTCATTTTTCCATTTGTCTTGTCTTGTTTCCCTACACACCTGGTTTCAATTCCCTCAGTATTAGACGTGTATATAACCCTCTGTTCCCCCCATGTCTGTGTGTGGAATTGTTTGTTGTTTCGTGTATGTGCACGCTAGACTGGTTTGCGCTGGGTTATGTCAACCCATATTGTGTTTAGTGTTCTTAGTGCCGTGTGTTTTGTTCGCCTAAATAAAATGCTCCTTTGGCTACCCAACTTCTGCTCTCCTGCGCCTGACTCCCTTACAGCCAGTCACGCATACCTAACAGAATTCCACACCCGACCATGGAATCAGCAGGTAATAGAAGTCGAGGAGCGTGTCAGAGAACACACGGTGGTGCACATATCTAAATCTTAGCAAATGTAGCTTTTTTTCTGTCAGAAAATAGACATTTCCCTTAAAGGAAAACTCCACCCCAAAACTATCTTTTGGTATTTGTTTCATTAGTCCATTATTGAAATAGTCCCTTAATGTTTTGCATGTCAGCGATCAAGTTTTCAAGATATATAACTTTCAAAATACAGCAGGTATAATGCATAATTATCTGTACAGGTATCTCTGTATTTTGAAAGTTATACATGTTAAACACTTGATTGCTGACATGTAAAACAATGGGGTGTTACCATATCAACCGCTACAAAAATGTGAATTAATTATAATCCACATAATAATTCACATTCCCTGTTTTTGCAGGATTGATTTCCTGCTGTAGGAAACTGGCTCAAATGAAGACCCTACATCTGTATAGCTCCTCCATATTAGAGATTCAACCCCTTTTTGCATATGGATGTTAATCCCACGGTTGCTCTGTCCCCTGTCAACCAATAGCGGGTCCCCGGGGGCGTCGGCCAGTGTACCCCTCGTCACTAGTTTGTGTTCTTGTCAATGGGAAAGGAGAGTTCTCAGCTCCAGCTCACAGCAGCCCCCCCTTCTGAGATTTTGATATGCCTAAATTCAGAGGATCCTAAACAGATGATTGTCAGTGTGGATTATATCCCCTAGCAGACTGCTACGAGAAATAGAGGAGAACGAGATAGAGTGTGAGTGTGTATGTATGAGCTGCTGAAGATACAGGGAAAGAGCTGAGCAAGTGAGAGAGGGAGACTCGAGCGGAGGGGTGCGAGAGCAGCAACTTCATTGTGTTTAGACAGAACTGCGCGAGAAGCAGGACGGGGCGCAGCTCAGCATCAGTACCGACCGGAAAAAGAGAGAATAGCCTTCTGGATACTACTGTGGACAAACAGACGGTGAGATGTACTTCATTCAAAAACAGTCAGTTGATGCATATATGTACATATATACATATATGCTGTCATACTGAAAAAGTTCCTAACTATGGAAAATAATTCCTAAATGACTGTTTGCAAAGTTTTCGGACAATACCAGTGCTTTGAGAAGCATACGATTTCAGAGACAGGGACATCGCCCGGTACGTTTGATATACCCAAGCAGTGATATTGCTTTGCACGGCGGTGGAGAATAACCAGCAAGCGGCAGCCCTCACCCCAGTCGCATTGACGGAACAATAGATTCCCGTCCTACACTTTCGGGGAAAACACAGCCGAACCGGCGACAGAAGACAATATAAAATGTTGCCGTTATACCTCGTCATTTGCCTTATGGGAACAGGTAAGAAAACCGTTCTTGTCACATTTTTTTTTGCTGGTTGTTTTTCTGCGCTATTGCTATAAACTCATGAGATGCTCGCTCCGTGTTCCGTTCAGGGCGCGCTGCGTCAAACTGTAGCCTAGTCGATGCGCTGTGCTGACGGGGATAAGAGAGGATATCATATTGCGGCTCTGCTTTTGCTCCGAGGAACTATAGTTTGTCTTGAGATGTTGAGACAAAGTTCCGCTACTGAAACAGCTGACCCCGGGTACTGGTTGAATGGCACTAACGCCGACCCTTACCAAAGCGCACAGTGGCGAGGTGATGCGGTTTTTGTTGCTTTACGCATCGGGCTATTTATCTGGTATAGGCTAGGCGGGGTGTTTTTTTTTGCTGATCGTTTGGAAACAGTCCATCATGTTAGTGCACGGGTTTCTTTGATATGCAGACATACGGCTATAGACGATGCTAACAGATCAAAACTCGTGTAATACGGGATTGTTGCCATTGAGGTATGCTGTGACATCAGAAGTCGCTGTTGAAGCAAATGGTTTTTGTGTGTGAGAGTGAGTGAAAGAGAGAGAGCACGAGACAGATAGCAAGATAAATATAAATTAAGAGATAAAGCAGAGAGATAAAAGAGAGAAGGACAGAGAGGAAGTGTTTCTAGCCGCCTCTAGATATTCGCACTAGTCTACCAGGCGAAGGATAGTAGCCTATGAGGTTGGCCGCAGGTATCACCGATCAAAATTTCTAATGAGATGTGGGGGGAAACACAGTGCTCGTTTCTGCTGAAACGAGCAACATGTATAGCCTAGTAGAGATAACCTGGGAACATTCCCCTAATGCAGCCAAGCAGACCTTAAAATGCACCAGCTAGGACTCGACCTCTCCACCCCGACACACTCCCTTTCTCGCCCCACACACCCCCTATCTCACCCATATTTCATTTATTGTTGAATGGGCTTTATATTTGAAACACAAAGTGGAATTTCATGGGGATTGAAGCGTGTGAGGAAACCACGTTATGTTGTAAGACCGCCGAAACAAGCTCCCCATCTCTTTTTTAGTCGACCTTTACATAAGTTTATCAAAAGGCGTGTGTCATTTATATTAAAATGTATACTAGCTTATTATGCAACCTGTATTTGTAGTTTATCAGACAACACTATTGTATTATTAATCTATATCGAAAGTAACAATGTAGCCTATAAAGTTGAATCAGACCTCACTCAGCCGAAAGTCCAGACCAAATAGGTTTAAGAGGGGGGACAGCTAGGCTATGTCTTGTTGTAAGTGCATAAACAGCCATGGGGTTGGATTTGAGACGGTTTTTAAACACAAGTCTCCAATTAATAATTCCATAGCCAAACGCAGCTAGGTGGAAAAGGCTGCACCACCACTGGGCTACACAAAAAAGGTCAATAATGAAACGATGTAGAAATAAAGAAAATGTCTATTAAAGGCAGCCAACAGACCCCGGGCATGGTGCAATGATTTTTCTTTTATCTGTCCAACCGCTCGTTTGTGTTATTTTTTCGTGAGGACTTCAGCCACTAGGGGCAATCGTCTGATGGGAGTCAACATTGTCGTGTCTATCGTTTGTGCAGTGGCCTTTGCCAATGATAGTTTACTATAACTGTCGCTGTACTTATACGTCTCTTCAATGTCCAATTAGTGTGCCTCTTAGGAAAGGAGGTTTCACATTCAACTGTTCTAAACAATGGGTCTTTCTTTTGATAGGCTACTCATTTTGGCTGTGTGTGCATGTGTTTTTTATTTTTTTTATTTTATTTAACTAGACAAGTCAGTTAAGAACAAATTCTTATTTTCAATGACGGCCTAGGAACAGTGGGTTAACTGTCTGTTCAAGGGCAGAACGACAGATTTGTACCTTGTCAGCTCGGGGGTTTGAACTTGCAACCTTCCGGTTACTAGTGTTATTATGTGCTAGAAAATCAGTTGATGTGGCCTTTGAATGGTTATGCAATATCAACATGCCTGAATATAATAGCAGTAAAACCCATATAGAGCAAATAAAACCTTTAGGGTACTTTTTCCATAGTTACAGCACAGTAGGCAATATCGGCTATTGCGTTATTCTGTAAGAATACATCATCCTTTATTAATCCCGCAGAGAGGGAATGTGATTGCACCAGCCAAAACATACATCATTCTGTATGGATAGTAAACAACAATGGCCCCTTTGATTGAGTGAGACCACTGTCATAGAAAATGTACATTTAAAGTCGGAAGTTTACATACACTTAGGTTGGAGTCCTTAAAACTCGTTTTTCAACCACTCCACAAATTTCTTGTTAACAAACTATAGTTTTGGCAAGTTGGTTAGAACATCTACTTTGTGCATGACACAAGTAATTTTTCTAACTATTGTTTACAGACAGATAATTTCACTTATAATTGTATCACAATTCCACTGTATCACAATTCCAGTGGGTCAGAAGTTTACATACGCTAAGTTGACTGTGCATTTTAAACAGCTTGGAAAATTCCAGAAAATTATGTCATGGCTTTAGAAGCTTCTGATAGGCTTATTGACATCATGTGAGTCAATTGGAGGTGTACCTGTGGATTTATTTCAATGCCTACCTTCAAACTCAGTGCCTCTTTGCTTGACATCATGGGAAAATCAAAAGAAATCAGCCAAGACCTCAGAAAATAATAGTAGACCTCCACAAGTCTGGTTCATTCCTGGGAGAAATTTCCAAACACCTGAAGGTACCACGTTCATCTGTACAAACAATAGTACGCAAGTATAAACACCATGGGACCACACAGCCATCATACCGCTCAGGAAGGAGACCTGTTCTGTCTCCTAGAGATGAATGTACTTTGGTGCAAAAAGTGCAAATCAATCCCAGAACAACAGAAAGGACCATGTGAAGATGCTGGAGGAAACGGGTACAAAAGTATCTATATCCACAGTAAAACGAGTCCTATATCAACATAACCTGAAAGGCCGCTCAGCAAGGAAGAAGCCACTGCTCCAAAACTGCCATAAAAAAGCCAGACTACGGTCTGCAACTGCACACGGGGACAAAGATCATACTTTTTGGAGAAATGTCCTCTGGTCTGATGAAACAAAAATAGAACTGTTTGGCCATAATGACCATCATTATGTTTGGAGGAAAAAGGGGGAAGCTGAAGAACACCATCCAACTGTGAAGCACAGGGGTGGCAGCATCATGTTGTGGGGGTGCTTTGCTGCAAAATAGATGGCATTATTTTACTAGGCAAGTGAGTTAAGAACAAATTCTTATTTTCAATGACAGCCTAGGAACTGCCTATTCAGGGGCAGAATGATAGATTTGTACCTTGTCAGCTCAAGGATTTGAACTTGCAACCTTTTGGTTACTAGTCCAACTCTCTAACCACTAGGCTACCCTGCCACCCCATCATTAGGAAGCAGCATCTCAAGACATCAGTCAGGAAGTTAAAAATTGGTCGCAAATGGGTCTTACAAATGGACAATGACCCCAAGAATACTTCCAAAGTTGTGGCAAAATGGCTTAAGGACGACAAATTCAAGGTATTGGAGTGGCCATCACAAAGCCCTGACCTCAATCCTATAGAAAATGTGTGGGCAGAACTGAAAAAGTGTGTGCGAACAAGGAGGCATACAAACCTGACACAATTACACCAGCTCTGTCAGGAGGAATGGGCCAAAATTCACCCAACTTATTGTGGGAAGCTTGTGGAAGGCTACCCGAAACAACATTTGATCCAAGTTAAACAATTTAAAGGCAATGCTACCAAATACTAATGTATGTAAACTTCTGACCCACTGGTATGTGATGAAATAAATAAAAGCTGAAATAAATCATTCTCTCTACTATTATTCTGACATTTCACAATCTTAAAATAAAGTGGTGATCCTAATTGACCTAAGACAAGGAATTTTTACTAGGATTAAATGTCAGGAATTGTGAAAAACTTTAAATGTTTTTGGCTAAGGTGTATGTAAACTTCCGACTTCAACTGTATATTTTCATACCCATGCTCTATTTTTATGCATGTGTGTTGTTGTTTCCAGTTTCCACGCCTTTAAACAAACATTTCCTTCGTTTTGGTGTATTATTAACCCCGGCTTTGATTCGGCTCTAGATAAAGGCTTCAAATCCCCCGACCCCTCGGATTCAGAGGTTCTTACTTCTTCCAATTAACATTGAGCATCCAGGAGTAAAGTAAAGCGCTTTCGGTCAACGCTTCAGTAAATGAATTAAAAACAAAATGTTTATTGGCAGTTAAGCCGTGTTTTCTTCCCACTGTCTTTGATAAACGAGAGCCGAGTACAGACACATGGGGAGGCAGTAATTAAATTTAAATGTTGAATCAGAATACACAACGTTGTCACACTGACACCCACTCTCCTCTGGGAGGAGAAGAGAGAGGAGATGGAGATGGAACGCTTGCTGGAACTGGAACACAAGCACAAACAGACTTTTCCCTCCTAAAGAATTGTCAACGAGGATCGGGAAATACAGTATTCCCCTAACTATTGACTGTGAGGAGCACAAACAAACAACAGCAGAGTTCCAGGGTCCTCGTGGATCCATTCCTGACAAACAAACACCACAAATGGCAAACAAACTGTAATGTTCCATTTGTCATGGTAGAGTAGTCATAGATTTACCTTGTGTCTGTCACGCATGTTTTTCTCATCAGATCATCAGAGAGAGTGGAGGGTTAGAGGGGACCGGGTGTAAGATGACACCAGCAGCAGAACAATTCCTTGACAGACAGACAGCAGCTGGATGGGGAGGGGCAGCAGCCAGCATGGTTCACAGGCTGCAACACAGACACACACACACACACACACACACACACACACACACACACACACACACACACACACACACACAGTCCCAGAAAACTTGGTTGTTCAATGCTTGTTCACCCATCCATATGTATGTCCTCTCTGTGGCCCTCCTCTGCAGCAGGAGCAACTGCAGCATCTATCCGCCATTTGCTTTCTCAGAATGTCCCCTGGCTTCCCACTGGAATTGGATTCCACCCTGCATCAGTATTCTGAGTAATCTTCAATGAGCTCTTTTTTGGAACCTTTAGCTTTGGTTTGCTGAGTCTCATAGGGCCAAGTTCAAAGGCTGGGAGCTGAGATCACACGTTTCCCTCGCTGCTTTTTCCTCAAGTCCTGGCTGTCGCCACTCGTGTCTAAACCCAGTGAAGCACCCTGAAAATGCATTACCATCACCATCCTCCTCTGAACTTGCCCAGTGAGGGGAATGTTTTGTGGGGCATTAGTAAGTCTAGTAGAACTCATCTACACACAAACAAACACAGCCTTCCACCATGGATATACTGTAAATACAGAATGAGGCCTAGACAGGCACCATCAGAGGAATATATATCTTTGCCTCCTTGACCCCCCCCCCCCCCCCCCTCCCCCTTCCCCATTAGCAGAGATTTGTCCTGGATCTGAGCTGTGTGGCAGAAATATTTCTGTGCGATTCGGTAGCAGGGTGGCTAGGGAGGTTTGTTTTAGGGGGACTGCGCATATTTCATGAGCCTCCGCTGCTTTGAATTCTTGCGGAGGAGTCATGCTTGGGCGGAGTGAGTGGGGGACAGAGGAGTGGGGGTGTAAGGGGTTATAGGGAGAGGGAGGAGGAGGAGGAGGAGGAGAGAGACATGACTCAGAAGTGTAACTACCAGTGTGATGATCAAGTTGACACGCGGCGGGAAAACACTAGGGAATACCATGGAGCATCATGGGGGGGGGGGGGAGAGTAAAATGAGAGAGAATAAGTTGGAAGGCAGAGTGGGAGAAGAGAAGCCAAGTTGAGGATGAGTGTCAGACCAGGGGTGCACAGTCACAATAGCGCTGACGCAGCAGAATCCGTCTTGTGTAGAAGTCTGTTGCATTATTTAGGAGACACACCCATGGCAAAGATATGGATGAGTTTGGCCTACTTTCATTCCCACACTAGGAGTGCTCTCTGCAATGGACCCATGGCTCAAACGGGTGGAGATTCATAGACTATGGAAAGGAATAGGATTCAGGGGAGGGGGCACAAATCAAACTTTAAAAGTGGTTTTTGTTTATGGCATGAGAGCTCTTAAGATTTGTTTTGTTTTGAGTGAAATTGTAGACACTTACTCGTGAGTCACTCTGAAAGAGTTATTCCCCCCAGACCAGTACACTCAGAAAACCAACAATTCATATCCATTCCCAACCACATCTTAACCTTTTGTAGAGAGCCCTCCTTTATCTGCACTTTCACTTTCCCCCAGTAACTCCGATCTGACTCATCCAAAGGTACTAACAGACAAACCAACAGACAGACAGTCATACAGACAGAAAGCCAGACAGACAGACAGACAGACAGACAGACAGACAGACAGTGATATAGACATACGTAGAAAGACAGTCATACAAGGGTGCAGAGGGGAGAAGCTATAACAATGGGTTACTGTCTTCCAGCCCCAAGACATGTTCATGCACACTGGCATTGTCTTCTTCCTCGAACCTCGCCTCCTTGACAAACAGCACAATGACCCCTGGGGTCTTCCTCACTCATCTTTGGCCCACAATCCCCCCAACCCCCATCCCCTCAACAACTTTGCTGTGTACAGAGGCAGAAATTGGTGGGATAATATAAACAATGGGGCTTCATAAAACAAGCTCTGTCTCTCTAATCAGCTTTGCCATGCGGAGAAACAGAGATAAAGAACTTGGCATTGTGTCCAGGGGCCTTGTTATCAGCTGTTAGCTACTTCACTGGATGTGGTTGATGGCACGGCTCAACACAACAGGGAAGGCCTTGTGTTGTGTGGGCAGCCAGGCAAGATATGCTGGAGCTGTACTACCAGCTGGGGCACTTGGCCACTTCCATCCCTGTCTTTGTCTCTCTCTCTCTCACTTCCTCTCTCTTCGCTCTATTTTCTATCCCTCTTTTCATTCCCTCTCTCTCTCTCTCTGCTCTCTCTCTAACTCTGTTTCTCTAACTCTCACTGCTCTCTCCTTCCCTTACTTCTCTCCTTGTCTCTGTCTTTGCACGTCCTCACCTCTGTTTCCCTCCGGGGCAGAGGAAGATCCTTGCAGGAAGTGACACATAAAGACAGGGACAATGGAGGGGCTGTGTCAGCTTCCTCTTCCAAATAACTGGTCCATCCACACACACATGCCGTCCGGCCCCGCAGCCTCTCAGCCCAGGGCCCCTACCAGTCCTACAACATTCCCACTCCCATCCACTGCCAGCAGATTACTGGGCTCTATTATCACCCACTGATTAGAACACAGTAGGGAGAGAGCAGAGGCTGTGTACTCTCTGCATTCTCCTCCTCCAAACAATGGTACAGCGAGAGGGAACCCTGGGTTAATTCTTTACAAATCATTAAAACAGAGCCCAGAGGGAGAGAGTAGAGCAGTAGCACAGCCTGTGTTCAAACAGTAGCAAGCCAGCCAGCTATTTTAGTGAAAGAAATTGTAGTTAATTTTTTTTTTGGGGGGGGGGTATCACATCTTTCTAGAGATATGTATCACAATTTGGCAAGACCTTCAACCCAAGAAACCCAGAGAGCATAGAGAGAGCTCCAACATACTAGACCAAGCTTTCGTTTTTATTTTCCAATCAATTCCTGCCCTCCAAGACAAGAATTTCCTATCTCCTGCCGAGACACAGAAACCAACAGCAAATTGAAATGTATCTCCCATGTTGCAGCAATAGCTGGGCCTATGTTATCTTCACTAGCCGTGTTCCTCAACCTTCTTATAAAGATTGTCATGTTGGGGGGTGTTTCTGGCAGCTGGGATGGGACTGAGGGGGAAAAACCCATTCGGTTATGAATCCCGTGAGAAGCTATTTATTTGTCTATCTATATATTTTCTACTTATTTATCTATTTTTATTCCCCGCTCGATCCGTTCTTGAGATGCGGCCCGATTTTCAGTGGCTCCGCTTGAGCAGAACGACGTTAATATCATGTGGCCATTGTGTGCTATTTTGGAGAGTTGTTGTGTGTGCACGTCCATAAGTGACTCATGAAGAGCTTATCAAAGCAACGCCCTAAACTATGTGTTGCTCATAGTACACACACACACACACACACACACACACACACACACACACTAAGACAGGGGGTCAAGGGCATGCATTGGGGCAGAGGATGATGAGCTGAGATGAGTGTTTCCCGTCTTTGGGGCTATGTGCCCTTTATGGAGCGGTCAAAGCCCGACTGTCTAATTAATGACGCTCTATCTCTCAGGATGTCATGTCTCCACCCAACTCAACCCAACCAGGGGGAAAGGAATGCACTCAAGGAAACAAGCGATGGCCTGGCTGGGCTGCGCGGACATTACAGAGACCAGAGGGTTGAGTGCATGAAGGAAGAAAACTCCCATAAATCCCCTGGGCTTCAGGTCCCCTCTTTCCCCATCTCTCTGTCTTTCTTTCTTTCTCCTCCTCAAACAAAGAGTTCCTGCTTCCTGCCAGTTTAAACTGACAGGAATCTGAGGGCAAATATTGTGATAGTGACTCAACCGTTAACAAAAATACTGGGCTCGGCGGCCGGGAAAGGAGACCGCTTCTTAAACTCTCTTTCTCCTCCTCCTTCTCTCAGTGAGAAAGGTAGGTCTCTGCCTCACGGTGTTGTTTTGAGAGGCAGACAGCTGGGTGAAGGGTTGGCGGAAAGTGTTGCAATTTTTTTTTCTCCCCCTTCTCCTCCAGCAGGGAATTTAGAGCAAGGCTTTGAAACTCTCCGTGGGAGGCCGCTAGGAAAGCCAGCCAATTTGCTATCAACTGAGGGGTGTCAGTCAAAGCTCATCGATCAGGCTTTTAACTGCGGCTCCCTCAATGTCCAAACATGGTAATTTTATCGAGCTGTGTTGGAGAGGAGAGGTGCAGTGAGGAGTGGGGCGACAGCCGGGGGCGGCGGAGGGTTTGGGGGATAGGGGTGAGAGTCAGTAGGTGGGTAAGGTGGGTCTCCAACTTCTGTGGTGATGAAAAGCAGGAGCTTCACACAGAGAGGCATTGGAGATCCTCTGGACAGGGGGTTGGGAGGAGATGTTTGTCTGAGCAGAGAGACAGAGAAAGAGAGAGCTGTGCCTCGGCCGGGGGAGGAGGGGAGAGAGAGAGAGAGAGAAAGAGGGGGGGGGTCAGAAGGATTTACTGCCAGCAGCTTAGCATTACAGGTAATGTATATGCTTGTATTGGTGTAAAGTGAACCTGTGTTTTTCTCCCAGCACAGGGTAGCTAAAAGAATAACAAAGATGTAACTGAAGTAAGAATCCAGGGTGGAAGAATTGAAAGGGGTTGTTTCAACGCCTCAGGGCGAAACATTACATCCTGAGGTATCCCTTTGCCGTGAAGATGGACTTAAGACACAGAATGTTTTTTGAAGAAGGGGTTTTGTGTTTGTGCGTGTGTGTGTGTGTGTGTGTGTGTGTGTGTGTGTGTGTGTGTGTGTGTGTGTGTGTGTGTGTGTGTGTGTGTGTGTGTGTGTGTGCGTGCGTGCGTGCGTGCGTGCGTGCGTGTGTGTGCGTGTGTGTGTGCGCGTGCGTGCATGTGTGTGTGTGGGTGGGTGGGTGAGGTGTCGGAGAGGTGAATCTGAACCCACTTCCAAAACTATCTCAGTTTATGAGGTAGTGCTAAATAATGAATGGGCCGTGGCCTTTCCTGATCCTGACTACATTCCAGTAGAATTCCAGCAGGGTTATGGTTTGGAGAGCTAAGTGACAGGGGCGAACCCTATACACCTCTACACCCCTGCACCCCCGCCAGGAGACAGCAGCAGTCCCTCCTAGGGTTGCACCAATCTGGTAACTCCTTAAAAGGAGGAGGAGCGGGAAGAACTGATTGTTCCCTCCACAGATTGGGCTACTACGCCCTTCTGCTACAGGATGATGTCTGTTTGCTTTTGAAAGTCCCAGCCATGGTGCATGGAACGCTCTGGAGGATAGGGGAGGAAGGAGGAAGGGGGGTGTCAATAGAGACAACAGCAAGGATAGAGGTAAGGGAGAAGCCGAGATAGAAAGGGGAGAAAGAGAGAAAGGGAGTGAGAGAGGGAGAGTGTTTCAGACACATACACAATAGGGATGACATTGCCTAAGATGATGTGAGTGTGAATCCAGTGTCAGTCTATGACAGATGATATAGCCTGCTATTGATAGGATAGTTGGGCTGGAGGGAGGGAAGGAGAGAGTATAGATACTGCAGGTTTTCAGGGAGTTTCCAAACAGAGACAGATAGAGCAGGAGATAACATTGGAGGAGAGAGGAGTGGACGGAGGGAGGGAGAGGGCGATGAGACGCAGAGTTCCAGGCTGCATCCATCATGTGGTTTGGTGCAGGAGCCATTTCTACCCATTGTTCTCCATCATTTGTTTTCTCAGGGCTCTGCTGAGGGGGGGTTTAGCCATTTGTTTGTGCGCTAATTGCGTAAGTGAGACAGCATAATTAGACGTAAAGATAAACAGACAAAGGCAGAGAAGAGCGATAGATAGCCACAGGGAGATAGATACAGAGGTGCTGATGAAATGAGATGTGTAGATGACGGAAATGTCCCTCTCCATTTCAACGTTCAAGGCTGCCAAGAAGGAGGAGGAGGATGAGTAGGGGTGTGGTATAAAGTACAGGAGACAGAGAGAGACGGAATGATAATGGATGAGAGAGAGGAGGAGAGAGAAGTCTTCACAGCCTACACTTTGAGGCGCAGCCCAATGCTGCCTGAAAAGTCACCCCATTTGATGCAGCGAGGTGGGGAGAGGGGGAGGGGAGGGGATAGAGAGGGAGAGAGAGAGCAAGGGGAGATGAGGAATGAGAGAGAGGGAGAGAAAGAGTAGGAGAGAGAAAGATTAACACTCTGAAGCAGAAGAGAGAGGAGAGGGAGAGAGAGGGGGGGGGGGGCGAGAGGGAAACAGAGAGCAAGAGATCGTCTCTCCTCCAGATCAAAGGCAGTGTCTGGTCCCTGGAAGTGCCTGTTTGTTTTCAGTTGTTTGGGAGGGTCTCCAGCCTCCATGTGTGAGGCCACAGGGCCCTGCTCCTGTCTCCGTCAGACACAGCCCTGACACACACACACACAAACCTGACACACACACACACACAACCCTGACACACACACACACACAACCCTGACACACACAAACACACACCGTTTTATCTCTGTTTCATACACCTCAAACACAGCCACCTGCCAAACCATCACTAAGAAGACACAGCACACACTCTCTGGCACTGCTATACACACACCCCAGCACCACTACACACACCCCGACACCACTTTACACACACCCTGGTTTGTGAGTGTGTGAGGTTGAGGAGGTGGGGAACATGTGGAGCAGTAAGCTGCAGGCAGACAACAGAAGAGCAGCAAGTCCTCAGTCTGTCCTTCAACTTGTTCAATGGAGAGATGTCTGGAGTGAGATGATTACAGGTTACTGTCTGAAACTACAGCCCAAGACTAATCAGTCTGGGGAAGATCGTTTGTGAAAAACCTGCAGCTCCTGTTATACTTTCAGGGCCGGATTAAGAAATCTAATTGGGAGTTGTTGAGAAAAAACTGTTTCTATTGGTTCTACAGACAGACTAGTCTTCTCTTTTCAGCAGTAGCCATTTTTTTTTTTACAAACAGCATATTTTTCCCTTAATTGTACTTTGAAATCTGCAAAACGCAAACCGACAGCTGCAACCATCCATAGAAATATAATCCATAGATGCTAGTTCCCATTCAAGTCAGGACTGGTATCCATTGCTAGTGTACCCATGAGTTTAATAGTCAAATTGCCAGGGTAAGAGGTTACAATATCCCTCTATGGATTATATGTCTATGGCCACAATGCAACAAGCTGTATATTTGACGTGCATACTGCCAAACTGCAGCCTTCCTGACTGTAGGCACACCGGTAACTTCCAAACACTTGAGTAAATGCATTTTCCTGGCAAAGTTTAAGTCCACATGTAGAATCTATGCCAAGGCGCATTCAATCTGTTCTGGCAGCTCATGCTGGCCCAAATACACTTTATGTTGGTGTTTCCTATATTTTGGCAGTTACTTGTATGTGCTTGTGATAAAACTTAATCCACAGTTAGATTTTTTATAAACTATTGATCCACTATGGGTAAATGATGCTCTCTGGTGTTTTTGAACATTGAGAGTGGTCTCCTGTGTTGTTGGGTATTGTGTGTGTGTGTGTGTGTGTGGGGGGGGGGGGGGGGGGGGGGGGGGGTTATTGAGAGACTGACAGTATTTCTGGTGTTATTTGAGAACTATTGAATGACTGTACCAAGCCGTCACAGTAGTTTATATTTTAACACAGTGACAGTCCTGGCAGTTTGAAGTTGCTCGTAGTGCACTAGATAGACATAAAGTGGTCATATTGGGGTTCTGAAAAGCCTGGGTCCAGTCACGACTCCAGTGTGTGTGTGTGTGTGTATGTGTGTATGAGAGATGGTTTCTGCATGTATGTGTGTGAGTGAGGGTGCACGTGCGCCCGAGCGCATGCTCCGTCCTCCTGACTCTGCATGGGTGTGTCCAGGAGTGTCACCCGCTCTTTCAGAGCTCTTGCGCAGGGAAGGAAGATAAATGGGACATTAATGGAACTACTCAATCACAGGCTACTTACAAAAAGCTGACCATAGACTGTGGGGCAATCAGTCCTACTCCGAGGCCCATTCAGTCTGCGTTCAGCCTCGGCTCGAGGAGGGCGGTTCTGGGTCCTTCAAACTCTGGATTAGCCATTCACTGCTCCATAGACCACGGCCTAACTGCCTTACACTGCCTAACTGACTGAGCAGTCCTTTAGAAAGACCATAGGGGCTGGAGAGAGTGATCTCTCTCTTTAAAAAAGAGCTCTGATTGTTCTTGGAGGTCTTTAAAAGCCAGTTAGATTTGTGCTCCTTTGTCTTGCACCTCCGGGAGTTGGTGACTACTAATAGTGACTATGTTGTGTGAAGGTTTTGTTTGGTGTGTGCTTTTGATTTTTGTTCGGTTTAGTTAACAGCGGATATGTTTTTTAAGTGGTGCATGGTTTTCTTAGTGTCACAAAAACTCCCTCTCCGGCCTCTAGGTCATCAGGCTGCTGATTGTCCCGCACACCTGTCACCATCGTCAAGCACAACAGCGCCTCATGACACTCACCTGGACTCCATCACCTCCTTGATTATCCTCCCTGTATCTGTCCCTCCCCTTGGTTCTTTCCTCAGGTGTTATTGATGTTTTCATGTTGGTGCGTAGTGTTACGTGTTTCTTGTTTCATTTATTAAAAACACTCACTCCCTGAACTTGCTTCGCGACTCTCAGCACACTAGTTACACTTAGGTGAGAACAGGAATGAATGGGGAGGGAAAATCTATGGTTCTTCAGGTGTGCCGTAGGAGCATGACGGTTGCTTTAATGGTGTGAAAATGAACGGTGGCCATGTCAATTCCACCTTTACCTCTGGGGTCAATTCGGAACTGTTGCTTCTGATTCATTTCCTGTAGCTTTGATTAGAAAGGCACGGTGGTCTAGAAAAGCCTTTTCACACTTACCGCCAGGGGGTACGGAAGAGGAAGCTGCCATCTTGTGTGAAACATGAACTGTGTTGGCCAACACCACAAAGGTACAAACACAACACTGGGGTCAAAATGTTCCCCCTCTCTGCACCATACAACCAACCACTCTTTAATTTCTTCTCTCTCTCCCTCCCTTCTGGGTAATGTGTTAACGAGCAACAGCTTCTCCGAATACCCATAACATTAGTGTGTGTGTGTGTTTTCACACCAATTAATGAATCGCTTTGTGAGGCTGTTGAGGTGACGACGGCTTGTCTCTTGCCGGCGCGCGGGTGGGTGTGTTTCTTCCCCCTTTCTCTCTCCCGTGTTAGACCGTTCTCTCCCGTGTTAGACCGCGTGTGTGCCTGTGATGGCAGGGTCCTCTCTCCCGTGTTAGACCGCGTGTGTGCCTGTGATGGCAGGGTCCTCTCTCCCGTGTTAGACCGTTCTCTCTCCCGTGTTAGACCGTTCTCTCCCGTGTTAGACCGCGTGTGTGCCTGTGATGGCAGGGTCCTCTCTCCCATGTTAGACCGTTCTCTCCCGTGTTAGACCGCGTGTGTGCCTGTGATGGCAGGGTCCTCTCTCCCGTGTTAGACCGTTCTCTCCCGTGTTAGACCGCGTGTGTGCCTGTGATGGCAGGGTCCTCTCTCCCGTGTTAGACCGTTCTCTCTCCCGTGTTAGACCGTGTGTGTGCCTGTGATGGCAGGGTCCTCTCTCCCGTGTTAGACTGTTCTCTCTCCCGTGTTAGACCGCGTGTGTGCCTGTGATGGCAGGGTCCTCTCTCCCGTGTTAGACTGTTCTCTCTCCCGTGTTAGACCGTTCTCTCCCGTGTTAGACCGCGTGTGTGCATGTGATGGCAGGGTCCTCTCTCCCGTGTTAGACCGTTCTCTCCCGTGTTAGACTGCGTGTGTGCCTGTGATGGCAGGGTCCTCTCTCTCGTGTTAGACCGTTCTCTCTCCCGTGTTAGACAGCGTGTGTGCCTGTGATGGCAGGGTCCTCTCTCCCGTGTTAGACCGTTCTCTCTCCCGTGTTAGACCGTGTGTGTGCATGTGATGGCAGGGTCCTCTCTCCCGTGTTAGACTGTTCTCTCTCCCGTGTTAGACCGCGTGTGTGCCTGTGATGGCAGGGTCCTCTCTCCCGTGTTAGACTGTTCTCTCTCCCGTGTTAGAACGTTCTCTCCCGTGTTAGACCGCGTGTGTGCCTGTGATGGCAGGGTCCTCTCTCCCGTGTTAGACCGTTCTCTCCCGTGTTAGACCGCGTGTGTGCCTGTGATGGCAGGGTCCTCTCTCCCGTGTTAGACCGTTCTCTCTCCCGTGTTAGACAGCGTGTGTGCCTGAGATGGCAGGGTCCTCTCTCCCGTGTTAGACCGTTCTCTCCCGTGTTAGACCGCGTGTGTGCCTGTGATGGCAGGGTCCTCTCTCCCGTGTTAGACCGTTCTCTCTCCCGTGTTAGACCGTGTGTGTGCCTGTGATGGCAGGGTCCTCTCTCCCGTGTTAGACTGTTCTCTCTCCCGTGTTAGACCGCGTGTGTGCCTGTGATGGCAGGGTCCTCTCTCCCGTGTTAGACTGTTCTCTCTCTCGTGTTAGACCGTTCTCTCTCCCGTGTTAGACAGCGTGTGTGCCTGTGATGGCAGGGTCCTCTCTCCCGTGTTAGACCGTTCTCTCTCCCGTGTTAGACCGTGTGTGTGCATGTGATGGCAGGGTCCTCTCTCCCGTGTTAGACTGTTCTCTCTCCCGTGTTAGACCGCGTGTGTGCCTGTGATGGCAGGGTCCTCTCTCCCGTGTTAGACTGTTCTCTCTCCCGTGTTAGAACGTTCTCTCCCGTGTTAGACCGCGTGTGTGCCTGTGATGGCAGGGTCCTCTCTCCCGTGTTAGACTGTTCTCTCCCGTGTTAGACCGCGTGTGTGCCTGTGATGGCAGGGTCCTCTCTCCCGTGTTAGACCGTTCTCTCTCCCGTGTTAGACAGCGTGTGTGCCTGTGATGGCAGGGTCCTCTCTCCCGTGTTAGACCGTTCTCTCTCCCGTGTTAGACCGTGTGTGTGCATGTGATGGCAGGGTCCTCTCTCCCGTGTTAGACCGTTCTCTCCCGTGTTAGACCGTGTGTGTGCATGTGATGGCAGGGTCCTCTCTGACACTTTACATTAATTAGCCCTCTCTGTAATTAGCGCAGGGGGACGAGTGGGAACATGAGAGACCTGAACACAAGCCCAATCAGAGGGGCCAACGGGTTTGATTCAACGTCAGTGAGAAAGTTCACACATATGTAGAATTCCTGGCTCGACTCGGACAAACTGTGTTTCCACACTCAAATTAGCAGGGATGTGGATTGGGAAGATTGGACTCTTGAGAGGAAAAAATAAGACCCTTTTCGTTATCCTGACTTGTTTTTGAGTTTGGTGACCATTAATATAAAACCAGACTCCCTCTCTCTCGTTCTCTTTCCTCTCCTCCTCCACACTAGCCCTTCCTCCTGGGGCACTGCAGAACAATTATTTTGCTCTCCTCCCTCTCACTCCCTCCCTCTCACTCCAGATAATTCAATCTGTCCAATATCAAATAATCTTCCCCAATTTTTCAGCCCATTTTAACCTTATCGCTCAAACAGCCGCCTCTAGGGGATGAGTCTCGTTCCACCTTGTTAAAAGAGAAGGGGAGAGAAAGAGAGAGAACCCGGGAAAGGGGGATGACAAATAGCTCTCTGAGGAGTGGTTTGAGAAGCTTCTGTTTGCCATTCTCACAGGCAATATGTGAAAGAGCCGGCAAAGATAGAGAAGGGGGGGTGGGGGACCAGAGAGGAAAAAGAGAGGATGGAGGGAATATTAGTGAAAGGGTGGGGGATGAGTGTAGGCTAGGAGATGAAAGTAAAGTTGGCATGGTGTTACCACTCTACTCTAACTTGTGTCCCACACCACTGTATAACACGCCCCTCTACAAGGTCTCCCCCATTCAGAATTACAATCCAATAAGGTGGCCTCCTGTTGGTATTTGTTCCCCCATAGTGTTTACCCTGTCCTCCGGCTCCACTCGCTGCCTAATCTACCCAAGAGCTGAATGGCAGTAGGTCAGGGACAAGAGTAGGGACAGAGCCGAAGGAGGGAGGAGAGGGGTGAGGGAGGGAAGACGGGAGGGAGGGAGGTGGAGTAAAGGGTTCATTTTTCCTTCTCTCAATATTTTTCTCCACCATTCCATTCTTTGGGTTGTTTCCCACTCTCCTTCCTCCTCCTTTCTTTTCACTTTTAATCTGTCTGCTTGATTGTTCTAAGCTGCTTTCAGCCGGCCCATGGGAGAGCTGGAGGTCTGGAGTCTGTTTTAATTCTGATTTAAAAGAAGCCTTTCTCAAGAAGGGAGATGTAAGAGTAGGCCAGGCTGAGGAGAGTGAAGGAGTGGAGGTGGGACAGATTGCATGGCGGTGGTGGAATAGGATGGGAGGCAGAGAGGTGGCTTCAGCAAACACCAGAAGTCACGGAAATAGAAAAATATATATGCCACACAATCTCTCTTTCCAATCTCCTCTCTCTCTTGTGCTTAAACACACACACATACGCACTCGCAGGCATTGGGCTGGTTTAAGCCAAATGGGATATTTTTTTCTCCTATCTGTAATCAAGCGGCACAATCTATATACAGTAGATTGATCTCAACTTCCTGTGATTCATGCCATATCCTGTGGAGACGATATGGCCAGCTGAGAGGGTTATCTCCACGCTCTGTCTAATGATCGATAATCTCCCCGGATGGCTTTAAGAGCCTGCAACGCTCCACTTGTTTATCAGTGCCACAAACCAGGGGCCACAGACAGATGAACTGTGAACTGCAAATGAAAAAAATTATAAATCAGTATTTGCAGAGAGAGAAGAGAGATAGCCGTTTGGCATAATTGCACTAGCTAAAACTTTTTGGCTGCTGTGTGGAGTGGACAGTCATGGTGTGGGTAGATAGTGGTCCATTTCCCTGATTGATGGGGTTATACTTGGTTGGCAATGTCACCGTTGTGGACACTCTGGACATCCTTGTTAGACACTTAATTTAAAGGCCTTATCGCACTGAGACACAGTGAGATTCTCCCAATATAAGTTTGGACATCAAAGATACTGGCACTGGCACCAAGACTCTATCCATTACTGCAGCCAGGCAGATAGGCGCGCTGCAGGGCAATGTGTGTGTGCTTGTGTGTCTCTCTCTCTAGTTCTCTCTCTTTGTGTGTGTGTTTTCTCTGTTTGCATCTCTGTGTGTTTGTTTGTGTCTCTTCCTTTGTGTATGTGTTTGAGTGTGAGTGGTGAAGCAGTCACACATCTGTCCCTCAACTAACAACCCCCCCCCCCAAATAATAAACCCCACTCCAGAAAATGGAGTGACACAATGAAGTGGTTAAGTTTATCAAGCCACCAGCTTTGCTCAGGCAGGCAACGTGTTAAGGGCCAGGCAGAGGTCAAGGGCCCAGCCCACATCACACAGTCAGGGACCATATGTCCAGGTCCTCCAGTCAATGGGCCAGCCCAGCCAGCAGGACAAAGACCCATTCACACCCACTGAGCTCTGAGGAAATCTGCAATTCTACGCTGCCATTAGGCCAGAAAACAGCACCAGTGAGTAAACACCAGGGATACACCGAGTTACAGATATGGAGAGAGGGGAAAGAGGGAGAGAGAGGGAATGAGAGGGAGGGGGAGAGAGGGAATGAGGGGGAGAAAGAGAGACAAAGGGTGAGAGAGCGAGAGAGAGAGAGAGGGAGATAGAGGGAATGAGGGGGAGAAAGAGAGACAAAGGGTGAGAGAGTGAGAGAGAGAGAGAGAGAGAGAGAGAGCGTGGGGGCTGCAGGGAGGGTCTCTAAGGGCCCTCTGGAGAGAAGTCTGCTGCAGCCCTGTGGAAGAACAGAGAGATGGGTCCACAGCACAGGGCATCATCCTCAGCCTGCCTGTAATGCCTAGTAAAGGTCCTTCTTTCTTTCTCTCTCTCTCTCTCTCTCTCTCTCAATTCAATTCAATTCGATTCTCTCTCTCTCTCTCTCTCTCTCTCTCTCTCTCTCTCTCTCAATTCAGTTCAATTCAAAGGGCTTTATTGGCATGGGAAACATATTTACATTGCCAAAGCAAGTGAAATAGACAATAAAAAATTAACAGTAAACATGACACAACATTACATTCCAAAGGAATAGAGACACTCCAAATGTCAAATTTACAACAGTGTTGTAATGATATGCAAATAGATAAAGTACAAAAGGGAAAATAAATCAACATAAATATGGGTTTTATTTACAATGGTGTTTGTTCTTCACTGGTTGCCCTTTTCTTGTGGCAACAGGTCAGAAATCCTGCTGCTGTGATGGCACACTGTAGATAGATAGGGGAGTTTATCAAAATTGGCTTTGTTTTCAAATTCTTTGTGGCTCACTGTGTAATCTGAGGGAGATATGTGTCTCTAATATGGTCATACATTTGCCGGAGGTCTCTCTCTCTCTGCCTCTCTCTCTCTCTCTCTCTCTGCCTCTCTCTCTCTCTCTCTCTCTCTCTCTCTCTCTCTCTCTGCCTCTCCCTCTCTCTCTGCCTCTGTCACTCACAACTCTGTTAATAAGGCCAGCAATAAATGCCAGGAAGGATACCAAGCTGGGATGAAAGCTATTCCTCTCCTGTACAAGCTTTGAGGATATGTTTTCCTGGAGTAAGAAGGGAGGAGGTTGGGTTAAGAGAAGGGTGGAGAAGGATAGGCTTTATAGAGTTATGTTGCATTTGAATGGCCCACAGTAAACCCATCCCATCATAAAATAATATTTTGTGTGTCATATCCTGTTGTGTGTGCACTATGGGACATTTGCCAGTCCCCCCAGCACTGAGTAAAGTGTAGAGGGGGAGGAGAAGGGGGGGGGGGATCCTGAGGGGGGAGTAGATCACACATATTTTCTTTCACTGCAGCGATGAATATGGAAGAAAAAAGGTCAAACTTGACTGGAAACACTACAGTAGATCACAATTACAGTCCAGGCCCACATTTCATACATAAAGTCCCCGCTGTGATGTCTCATCAGCCCCTGGTCACACTGGAGAGGCCCACGCCGCACATTATCAAAGATTGATGGGGTGTCCTACTTAAAGCCAGGGGGTGGGGTGGGGACTTTGGGTTATCTGCGGGAGAGAGAAGGGGGGCATTGGGTGTTGGTCGTGTGGCCACGTGCCAGCAGTAATCGCCCAACAACTTTGCCGCCCAGTGCCTGCATAGTAGTTTGAGGTTCTGCCAGGCTCCACCATTACACAACCGCATGACCACAGCCTTGATGTACTGGAGAAGTTGCAATGCCTGACGTTACAAGATCAGCACTTACAAGACAGTACTAGCTGAGTCAGGAGTTTACAGAGAAGAAGACACGAGCTGAACAAATGTTAAAGGGTTGGCTTCACTCTTGTCTTCCATCTCTCTCCCTCCCTCCCACCTCGGAAAAACTAAACAAACTGAGTGAACAAACAGGCAGACCCTTCCCTCCAAATCCCCCTCTTTCTAATACCACACACCTCAACCCATCCCTCCATCCATTTTCTTCCCTGCTGGCTGCCATCCTCCCCGTCTTCTTGTTCAGAGTGCTTGCTTAATAATTAATTGATTAATTAGTTCTCTCATTAATAATTTATTCATTAATCACGGCCTGCTTTTTCTAGAGGAAGCGGTGGAATCTGAAAAAAAAAAGCCTGTTATCACATTTCACTCTAATTGCGCGGCTGCACTAATCAACGCTTAAGAAATTGAGTTTCAGGAAATTCGTTTTTCCCTCCTTTCCCCCTCTTCTTCCCCAACACAAAGCAGGATGTACTGAGGTCGGCAGGTAATGTTTCCTTCCCCCTCTCTTCTCTTTATTGTACTCTGAAAGCCCTTAGTCATCACCAATTTTAAAAGAATGTCTCAAGGCAGAAGTAATCTGATGAACGGAATCAAATTTGGCGCTTAATTAAAACTTGGCTTTTTCCCCACCTTTCCCAGAGAAAGGGGAATAGAAACAGTGGTGGCCGGTGAAACAGCGGGCATTGATGAGTAAACGACAGTTTGAAGAGGACACTGGCGCTGGGGTTGTGGAGGAGAGGTCTACGTTGTTTCCCCGGGATCTATGGCTCTCCCGGGACATCGCTGGGTAATTTGCGTTTCAGTCTCATGCACACAGAGGTGTGGGGAAGAGTAGCTTAGACAAAATAAAATAATATAGTTGTGTGATACAACCGTGAGAGTGAGAATGAGTAAAAAGCATTGTGAAATGGTTTAATTACATTCATGTTTATCTCTGTTGGATACACAGTTCACACACAAGTCATTTTCTCCCTCTGAAACCCTCTGTCAGGTCCTGGGAAGAGAAAAAAATTCCATCTCAAATTAGAGGGAAGCTTCAACGGAATGGATGCCAATTCGACATTAACCTCTAAGCTTTATAAAGCACACACATTAAGCAGCACTAATGAGACTCTCATTGAACCAGTCTTTCTTTATTTTCAAACACACACACAAAAAAATTGCTTTGACTTCAATGTGCCGCCCCACTGTTACCGACAGAGGTTGCCTCTGCTTTATAGTTCAACAACACCAGCACACAGCACAGCAGCATCAGCAGACAACAATAGTACTGACATGCATACATTTACAACGTTACCACCCTAATTAAAAAATAATCATAATAAAGGAAGAAAAAAAAGCACTACTTCCTATCGCGAAGAGCCAAGGGGGCCTCCACTGGGCTCAATTAGGAAGTGTAGGCCACAAATCCCTGGACTAAATTAATTGACACCCCAGGGCATTGGACCCAGAGTCCCAGTGGTGGAGTCTAAGTGGAGAATTCCTTTGTTTTCATTTCCTTTGCCTTTGAGCGAAAGTGCAAGAGAGCAAGAAAGGGGAGGAGGCACTCTAACATGATCTTTTCATTGTTTTATGGATTTTTAATCTATTGTTTAATGATTTGTTTTTGTTTGCTTGTGGTTTTCTGCAGCTGGGGAGCGAAGTGAGGTGGATGTAAGAGTTGTATTTATTTTTTTGCTTGCCATTTTTGAGCAGCTAGGCTTCCCATCACATGTTGAGCACTAGTTCCATTTTATCCAGCATGTCAGCTGTTGTGTGCTAAACCCAGGCTTTTGCAAACGGCACAAGAAGTTAAGGATTTAAAAGCACAGTAAATTATACTGAAAGCTCTTCCAAGCAGTACTAGAGAGAAGGAGGGAGAAGAGAGAGGGAGAGACAGAGGAGAGAGAGAGAGATCGAGGGGGCGGACTGGGAGTGAGTATGACACACTGATTCAGCCAGCAGCTGTCTTGTACTGAAAACCCCAGGGGGCAAGAGGGAACCAAATGACAAGGCTGGCTCAATCAACATCTTGTCAGACTGTTGGCTGATGTGTACAGACAATTTTATACCGCCAACCCCCTCCTCTGCCCTCCTCTTTATTTTTCATGGCTTTTCATTTCCAGTCGTCGAGCCAGCCAGTCAGCTAGCCACCCCCTGTATAGTGTCAGCTCTTAGGCACTGGAGTGGAGCAGTGAATGGAATGGCAACTGTGGTATAATGACACTCTGAGAACTTCTCCTGCTCACTAGAGACACCAGAGAGAGCACAGGAAGTGTCTGTGCCAGTGTCTCTGACACACACTCCACACACACACACACACACACACACACACACTCTCTCTCTCTCTCTCTACACACACACACACACACACACACACACACACACACACACACACACACACACACACACACACACACACACACACACACACACACACACACACACACACACACACACACACACACACACACACACACTTCACAATCCACAGACACAGACATTCCACACACACAGTATTTATCCCTTCAGCACTACTCGGACCTCTCCTCCTTTCCTCTCCACCTCTCTATCCCTCCATCCACTGTGTCTGTGGTGGCAGGTGCCCAGGGAGACACAGCCGCTGCTTGCCCATGCGATCAGCTCCTCCTTGGCCCGCCTCCCTCACAGTCCGCCTCGCCCTGATGGGAGCAGCGTGGAAATCAACGTCATGCAGGGTGACAGCACATGTGACGGACTGATTACAGCATTCCATAAATCACCTCTTACAGCCCCGACCCTTTACAATTGAGACCTGACAGGAGACCACTTTTATGGTTATTTTTCTTTACAACCGTACAGTACCTCAGGTTTTTCACTCCAGTGTGTCTTTTCTTGTTGTTGCCTCCCGCTGTCCTGGTTCTTCTAGCACAGTGTGTCGACAAGCTGACACAAACCCTTGCAATTTTCACGCCTGGGATGGAGAAAAAGAGGGAGAGAAAGGGATAGGGAGAGAGAGAATTAGAGAGTGTGTGAATGAGAGAGAGAGAAAGAGAACAGAGAAAGAGAGAGGGACAGGGATGCTGGGTGACGATGCTGACGGGGGAGTGTGGAGAGGAGAAGGCGCTGTGTCAGAAAGAGCTAAAGAAAAGACAAATCAATAATTACTAACACCGTATATAATTCTGAAAAGGGGCTTGAAGGGGATTTAGTTCAGGGATCATGGCTGACTGACTGTATAGTGTGAGAGATACACAGAGGAAGGGGAGATGGGGGAAGCTGGCGAAGAGGGTGACTTGTGGAGGGATGGACGGATGGTAGAAGAGAATGGTGGGTATGGAGGGTGTTGGGTGGTGAGGGGAGGGGGGGCAGGCGTGTGGATGGATGGGCTGATCTTCTCCGTATAAAAGAGGTCCCGGTCTGAGCCAAGAATCTTCACAATGGAAGAAAGACTGAAAGGGGAGTCTAGGAGGATTCAACTCCAGCAAAACAGCTCTTAAAAAGCTGTTAGACTGCAATTTAGACGACAAAAATGCACAAAGGGGAGAAAAGGGGGGTTATGGGTAGAGAGATAAGAAAAGTACGTCTGGAATGCGAGGTGGGGAGGACATAAGGCATTAGAGACAAGGCCAGATAAAAGGGAGAGAGACAAACACAGGCATGCTTCAGCCAGGACCATGTCTGAAGACCAGAGAAGCAGATGCAGGCGGTCACAGATTCAGCCTGTGTCTGTGTCTGGAGACTAGAGACTATGGTGGTGTTTGGGTGGTGGGTGGTATCCTCTGCTCGCTTCCCTCCAAGTCCACACAACTCCTGTAGGAGACATGGTAATGAGATTACAGCCTGGCCCAATCAGACCTGTTGACGGTAGGGAGCAGTGATGCCCGTTGTAACAAATTCTTCAGCTCAGCTGCCTAAGAATTATGTGCTGTCGTTCTACACATGCTCACACACATAGCGGGATATTTACACTTTCACACACACACATACACACACATATACACACACAAACACATGCAGCGAGAGACAACGAGAGGAAGACAAAAGATCCTGAGTCAAAACAAAAGGATAACCATTCAGTACAGAGAAATGGAGCTTGCATTTTGCAGCCCGATATAGAGGCCTTATCTAGACACAGCACAATAGATGGTATTTGGGGAGAGGGCTTGTTTATTCTGAGCGTGACATTGTTTTGAAAGTTGTTTTGTGTTCTTTTTTTCCTGCTTGTGTTTCCTCCCCCTCTTATTCTCTCCTTTACTGTGGAATATCCACACCAACACCCCTGAGACATAGAACACTGCTACTGTGGAATATCTACACCAACACCCCTGAGACATAGAACACTGGTACTGTGGCATATCCACACCAACACCCCTGAGACATAGAACACTGGTACTGTGGAATATCCACACCAACACCCCTGAGACATAGAACACTGGTACTGTGGAATATCCACACCAACACCCCTGAGACATAGAACACTTGTACTGTGGAATATCCACACCAACACCCCTGAGACATAGAACACTGGTACTGTGGAATATCCACACCAACACCCCTGAGACATAGAACACTGCTACTGTGGAATATCTACACCAACACCCCTGAGACATAGAACACTTGTACTGTGGAATATCCACACCAACACCCCTGAGACATAGAACACTGGTACTGTGGAATATCCACACCAACACCCCTGAGACATAGATCACTGCTACTGTGGAATATCTACACCAACACCCCTGAGACATAGATCACTGCTACTGTGGAATATCTACACCAACACCCCTGAGACATAGATCACTGCTACTGTGGAATATCCACACCAACACCCCTGAGACATAGAACACTGGTACTGCCACTGGGAGATTGCCCAGTCAAGTTGAGAGTGCTCATGTTTATAGAGCCTGTTAGATCGGGGCGGTGCTCTCTAGAGCCGGACTTCAGTGGATGGGAAGAGAGGACACTCAAGATTATCCTGAAATAGAAACTGTTCCTTCCTTTACTGAGCTCAGAACCTCTTAGCCTGAGTCTCCACACACACACACACACACACACACACACACACACACACACACACACACACACACACACACACACACACACACACACACACACACACACACACACACACACACACACTTTAAGTGTCATTGTATAACCAAGGGCAGCCTGTGTAGCTGAAGTAGGCTGTTGAGTCTCCCTGGTTGTCCATGGAACCTACACTAGCATGACAAGGACACTTAAGTGATAAATATACATAAAGTGTCTGTGTGTGTGTTTGTGTGGTTGTGTGTGGTGCGAGATCCCTTTTTTGGGGTTTAGGGCTTCCAAGCTTGTTTTAGCCATGCCGCTAAGTTGGCATGAAAGATTATGATTATAGTGATTTGGTGCTTTCAGTAGTTAGCCCCAGTGCACCCAAAGGTCACATCCACTACTTAATTGGACTGCACTGAGAAAAGAACAGGACACACACACACACACAAAGTGCCACACAGACACACTTCCCCAAAATTCCATCAAGGCCATGTTAGTCCCCAGTGCAGATGCCCAGTAGCGGATCATTGGAGACATCTGTCCATCCTGTCCCCATCAGCAGCAGTGTGCCTCCCTCCCTCCCTATCCGTTCAGATGGCACAGAGAGAGAGGAAGGCTGGTGCCAGGGGACTGCAAAGCTCTTCAATATGTTATGCTCCATGTCAGCCCTGCTGTTCTGGACTTAACTCTGACCGTGTGACGGAGAACGCAAAGTCACTATGTCAAAGTAACTGCTTAATGTGTCCTCCAATCCCTTACAATTTGCTTGCCCTATTTATGCTGCAACAAATACACACAGGCACACACTGAGGCACACACACACACTAACCTCCCCTGTGCATCCACCGCCGTGAAATGATGTTCCGTTTCAAAAAATCGGGATTCAAATATAACAGGCCAAGTGTGTTTTGACCTTGTTACTGGAGAGATGGACACACACGCACGCACGCACGCACGCACGCACACACACACACACACACACACACACACACACACACACACACACACACACAGGTCAGAGGTGTTACCTGTTTTTGAAAAGTACCAGCCCATCATTACCAATAATCCTCAATAATGTGTGTGTGTGTGTGTGTGTGTGTGTGTGTGTGTGTGTGTGTGTGTGTGTGTGTGTGTGTGTGAGAGAGAGAGAGAGAGAGAGACGGTAGACAGCAACACACGAGGACCACTTCACACCCACGGCCCCTCTCCCCTCCTGTCCTCTCCTTTACTCCCTCTCTCCCCTGTCAGAAATGTATTCATGTAATTAAGCTGCTAATACACCGTCAAGGAATTGGCTAATTCAGCAAGGAGGAATTAAAGGAATATGCAATGACTCATTAGCCAGCGGAGATGTTTTGTTGAGCATTCTCAATAAGGAATTTGGAATGCAATGAATCACTCCATGGTGTGAAGCAATTTGTCAGTCTATATCACACAGGCTATATATAAAAATTTACCCATACGTGTGTGTGTGTGAGAGAAGAGAGAGAGAGAGGGAGTGATTTGAGAGAGAGAGAAAGAAGGAAAGAGAAAGGGAAAGAAAAAGAGAGAAAATGTGAGAGAAAGAAAGAAAGCAAGAGAGAGAGAGAGAGAGAGAGACACAGAGAGAGACAGAGAGAGAGAGACAGAGACAGAGAGAGGGAGAGAGACTGAGAGAGACAGAGAGAGAGAGACAGAGTGAAAGAGAGAGAGACAGAGAGAGAGAAAGAGACAGAGAGAGACAGAGAGAGAGACAGAGACGGAGAGAGAAACAGAGAGAGACAGAGAGACAAAGAGAGAGAGACAGAGAGAGAAAGAGAGACAGAGAGACAGAGAGAGAGACAGAGAGAGAGACAGAGAGAGAGACAGAGAGAGAGAGAGACCGAGAGAGACCGAGAGAGACAGAGAGAGAGACAGAAAGAGAGAGGCAGCGAGAGAGACACAGAGAAATAAAGAGAGACAGAGAGAGAAACAGAGAGAGAGACAGAGAGAAAGAGAGACAGAGAGAGAGACAGAGAGAGAGAGAGAGAGAGAGACAGAGAGAGAGAGAGAGAGACCAAGAGAGACAGAAAGAGAGAGAGAGACAGAAAGAGACAGAGAGAGAGAGAGACCAAGAGAGACCAAGAGAGACAGAGAGAGAGACAGAGAGAGAGACAGAGAGAGAGAGAGACCAAGAGAGACCAAGAGAGACAGAGAGAGAGACACAGAGAGAGAGAGTAACAGAGGTAACAGATGTAATCCATTTCTAACAACCTGCCAGTGTGATAAAGGATGGCCCATTGTAAACATTTAGGTACTGTGGGCAAGATACTTAATTGCAATCAATGTTTATACTGCAGCAAGCATAAAGAGGAAAATCCCCAACGTGCCATCCAGCAGAGCGGCCTATGAAAATGCTCGATATAGCTCATAAAAGCGGAACATTAGGGACAGACAGCCTATAAAAGCAGCAGTTTTGAAGGCATGACTAGAAAATGCCAGCCTTCACCAAATGCTTAATAGCCTGAGCAGGAAAACATTTCACTACTCATTGACACTCAAATTGGACTCTTTTGATCTGCAGTCTATGACACAGACACATATACACACAAGAATACACCTGCATGCCCATACACACAGAGATTGATATGCTTATTTAAACACATTAGCAATATAAAGGGAATTGGGGTTAGTGGACTTTCCTGGTGATATTCACTGCTATTATACATGATTCTCTCCATTTCTTCCCATTTTTATTTCCATTTCTCCATCTTTCTCATCCTAAAAGGAGAAGAAAGGAGGAGAGTGCTTGGGCAGACGTGGGAAAGCAGTACGTGTTAGGAGAGCTGCAAGCTGCAAGGCTTGAGCCATGGAGAACTCACGTTCCTGATGGACTAACTGTTTGGCAGGTCTGATTATACTGGAGGGAGGGAGGTTAGGGAAGTGGGGGAGGAGGAGAAGAACAGGGCTCAGTCAGTGGTCCTGGTCCAGCCCTAGATGAAGTGGATAATTGAGTAGGGAACAAACACCGCCAACCAACCTCGGTAGCCCCCTTTTGAAAAGAAAGAAAAGCTAGAGAGAATGATGGAGTGAGAGAGAGGAGAGAGAGGAGAGGGGTGAGCGGGTTGAGAAGGAGAGAGAAATTCCTAGCTTCCCTCGGGGGGCAATATCTGCTATTGAAAAGCTATTAAACTTGCATTTAGCAGGATTGATTGGAAATGAAGAGGCCTATTAAAAGAGAGGGACAAGAGGACAATAGCGCGTCTCTGGCCGCCGTATGTTGCCCTCCTTTCACCAGCTTTTCTTTCCCCAGGAGAGTCCCCCCCCCCAGCCTGTCTGTTTAAGCACTCCCACCCAGAACCATTGGAGAGGGGCTTAGCACTGACTGAATAGAGCCCTCTTTATCTTCCCCCTGGCCCCCCATTCTCCTATTGAAAGAGGGGTGGGGGTGGTTGGGGGCGGGGAGAGAGAGAGAAAAAAAATTTAAAAATGAAGGAAGGTTCTTTCTTTTAAAGGAAAGATAAAGCCCTCTCTTTCTCTTCTCTTCTCTACTTAGCCAACCAACTCTGTTCTCTCTCAGCCCTCTCCTCTCTTCATATCTCCCCCAATGGTTTAGCTCTACCTCTGGAGGGGAGCCATCTACTTCCCCTGCCAGTTGGGTTTGTAATACTCAATCTCCAGCATCGTGGCACAAACAGTGGGAAACAAGGAGTCGTATTCAAACTTTATGTGTGTGTGTGTGTGCGCAGGTGTGGGTTGCGGTGCAAGTTTGTGTGTTGCGAGTGTGGGTGTGGATTCCAGTGAGTGTGATTGAAGCTTTCCGAGCGTGTGTGTGTGTGTGTGTGTGTGTGTGTGTGTGTGTGTGTGTGTGTGTGTGTGTGTGTTCGTGTATGTTTGTGTGTTCCATGTGTGTGTGTGTGTGTGTGTGTGCGTGTGTTCCCTGTGTGTGTGTCCCATCCTTAAACACAGCAATGGAACAGACAGAGGCAGGTGTCTTGGTTGACGTTGAGCAGGCTCAGACGGATGCTTCCCCTGGGACACTTAATGGAGTTTTGATTGTATAACATCCATTTTAACAAAAAGCTCCCCCAAAGAGTGGCAGATTTCTCTCCTCCACGGTGTGCCTGTTTCGTGTCACCACGCGGTGGCTGCCATATGGTCTGGGGAAAGAGTTAAATAAGTCATGAGGCAGCTGACTCTTCCTGCTCAGCTCAGCCACCATTTTAAAGGGAAAATACATATTTTCAGCCTCCTCCATCCACCCCATGTAACAACATGGCAACATGTAAACAACAGAATGAACAGGCCAGTCCATTACGGGGCCAGGCTAAATATGGCCATGCATTTGGCTCAAGCATCTCTATTAGATTATATCATTACATGTTACTCATCAAACCTCCCTCTTCTTCCATCAGCTACCCGAGCAGCCTACTTTTCCCAGCAGCCCCAAGACCAGGTAGTGGTGTCTGGTCAATCGGTGACTCTGCCCTGTGTCATCGTGGGGTACCGAGGAATGGTGCAGTGGACCAAAGACGGCCTGGCGCTGGGTGGAGAAAGAGATCTGCCAGGTATGCATCTGATCTGACCAACATCTCTCTGTGTGTCTCGCTCTCTGTCTTCCCCCTCTCTCTCTGTCTCCCCCCCCCCCCTCTCTCTCTCTCTCTCTCTCTCTCTCTGTCTTCCCCCTCTCTCTCTGTCTCCCCCCTCTCTCTCTCTCTCTCTCTCTCTCTCTGTCTTCCCCCTCTCTCTCTGTCCCCCCCCCCTCTCTCTGTCTCCCCCCTCTCTCTCTCTCTTTTTCTATCTGTGTCTTCCCCCTCTCTCTCTGTCTCCCCCTCTCCCTCTCTCTCTCTCTCTCTCTCTCTCGCTCTGTCTTCCCCCTCTCTCTCTGTCCCCCCCTCTCTCTCTCTCTCGCTCTGTCTTCCCCCTCTCTCTGTCTCCCCCTCCTCTCTCCCTCTCTCTCTCTCCACCCTCCCTCTCTCTGTCTCCCCCATCTCTCTCTTTCTCTTTGTCTTTCTCTCTGTCACACTCTAGCTCCCCTACTTCTCTCTCTCCCCCTGATCAATTCATGGTCTCATTAGGAAGCCTTGGCTCTCTGTCTGTCTGTCTACTCAAATTAATGGAGGTGGAGAGAAACAAATATACTGCAGACAGCCTCTCTACCACAAACAGACACAGAGCATTTAATTTGTTGTTTAGCATTTTGAGGCTTTTGTACCAAGGTGGATAATCAATTGGCTGGTGTCACGCGCTGACATTTAGCTGTGTTCTGGACTAGTGGGAAGGTGAATGAGGCTCGGGGTTGACCTTAGACACTACATCTTGATTTTGTCTGTGCTTTAAAGGACAGCCTCACGCCCCAATCTCACATGTAGCTGTGGCCTTCCCCTAGCCAGTCCCACGCTGCTCAGCCAACTGAACGGCTCAGTGCTTAACTGCTCATTTTGCAGTCTTTTCATTCCGGTTTGGGTTTGTTGTTCTGCTGTTGATTGTTGGGTTTGTTTTCTTGTTTTCTTTCCCATTTTCTGACTCACTGTATTCCTTGTGTTGGCTTAATGCAGGGTGGACACGCTACTCCTTAATGGGAGACCCGCTATCAGGCGAGCACAGCTTGATGATCGACTCGGCAGAGCTGGCTGATGACGCCGTGTACGAGTGTCAGGCTACGCAGGCCGGACTGCGCTCCCACCGAGCCAAGCTCACTGTTCTAGGTAAGATACACAGCTGCTGCACACACCGCACAAGGGCACACACAGACAGACACACACACACACACACGGGCACACACAGGGGCACACACACCCTGATCTGCAGGTTGGCTCTACAGAGGGAGATTGTTAAGCACCATTATGGTTCTGACAGACTTACACATGTTTAAAATGCTCACAGTTTCTATGTCTTGGGACTGTTTATGACATCACCTGCTGTTATCAACTTTCACATATAACACCTGGAAAATGTATTTACTGCCGTATATCAGCCCTGTAAATATTTTTCAAACCCAACCGAGCCAGCAAAAAAAACTATTTTCCTTCAGTATCGATAATCAAGACTGTGGAAGTCTAGGATAATGTGATTGCTGCAGTCACAAATGACTTGCGTGGACACTTAAAAAGTCAAGTTCTGCACAGTTAGCACATTTTACAGTGAGTCACAATATTTGTCAACCGTGGGGCAGCTTTTACATTAACGCAAAGTGAGTAATCTACATATTCACCAGGCATCCAGAGGTGGGGAGAGGAGGGTGGTGGTGGAGAGAGGGATGGCGGAGGGGGGTGAGAGGAGAGGGAGAGAGGCCCCTCGTGGGACTCCCAGACAGTGAAACACTGCTGGCACCTGGTGGCCGATGGGGGAACAGGCAGCAGCACATTCATTAGTCTTTACTGAACGTCTCTCTGATGATCTGGCAAATACACCCAACGAAGCAGAGAGACAGTTACAGAAGACACTGGAGCCTCAGCTCTATGCACCAACAACAAGGCTAGGCTACTGTACTGTCTCCCCACTGCCCTGCTTGTTTCTGTCATTTTATGAGCTTGTTTAAGCAGCGAGACGAGGGGGAGAAGAAAAGGCAGCGAATGAAAGGCTGGTCATGTGAATTCTGACGCCCCATGAAGAAGAACACTGCTCTAATTGGCTTGACTCAGTGTTGGGCCACGCTCCGCTCACTATCCACTTCCTCTCCTCTCCGCTCCTACGACCACGCGCAGCTCGAAAGAGCACAATGCAGCGCGGTCAATAGAGATCACATACACCCACCCAAACCCAGCTTCACAACGCCCGCACTGCACAGAGTGGAGGTGGACGAGGATGGACTGTTTGATTGGTTAGCGTGAGCCTTTGTGGACAGAAAAGGCGGTAGATGTTGTTTCCTAACACCTAGTAGAATGTCCCCATTAAGAGAGGAGCAAATCAAGCAGGGACCGGGGTGTGTGTGTGTAGGCCTGTTTCGAGAACGCAGATTCACAGAGGCTAGGGTCTTGAAGTGTGCGTGTGTGTGTGTGTGTGTGTGTGTGTGTGTGTGTGTGTGTGTGTGTGTGTGTGTGTGTGTGTGTGTGTGTGTGTGTTTGTGTGTGTGTGTGTGTGTGTGTGGTGAGTGTGGGGAAATCAATGCAGCCAGATGAGACCAAAAAAATCTGTCGCATTCAAAGGAGTCAACGACGGGAGAGCAGCCAAGGGAGTCGACATGGAAATTAAAATCACCTAGCACTCGGATTCCATTAGTGTCCGGGCCGCAGTGGCGGAAGGACCTCTGACAATTCAGATACACACACAGAAATTGGTTCAGTGGAGGGAGCAAGAGAGAGAGAGAGATAGACCGGGGCGCAGGCCTGCTGCTGTTTACGCCTGCCATTATTGCCTGGGGAGATAGACACCTTCATCAGGGGTGGCAGCGTGTGCGAAACCATGCAAATAAATGAACAAATAAGCAATTCAGATGAAACATCACTGGGCAGCAGTGGGAGTAAAAGAGTACTAATGCCAGTCTCAATGTTAAGAAGGAAAATGAAATAGCTCTTCTCTTTTTTTCTTCTCAAAGCCAAATGTTGTCGGTTTCCATTCCAGTCTACAAAGTAGAAACACACCTCGCGAACCAACACGATGATGAAAGAATATTGTTTTCTCTGTGTGCAGTGGATGAATTGATGCAGCGTTAACACATCACATTAATCTCACTAGATGTTCCTCTCATTCAGAAGTGTACTGTGTACTGTAAAAGGAGCTTTCCGTTTGGTGGGTTGTTTCTCTCCTCTAACATGAATGCGTTGTGTTTCCTCCTTCTCTCCCTGTAGTTCCCCCCACAGACCCGGTGGTGGAGGGAGGTCCTATCATACGTGTGAAGGCCCACACACCCTACAACCTCACCTGCCGCGCCTCGGGGGCCAAGCCTGCCGCCGAGATCACCTGGTACAGAGACGGAGAGGTCATGGACACGGCCATATACTCCAAGGTACAGAAAGACTACAGCATAATCAGATAACAGGTCGGGCCAGGGCAGGTTAGAGAGAGCAGGGCCATGCCCAACCTCATCAGGATCCACTAACACACACACCAGCACAGCTCAGCAGAGTACAGCAGAGCCCACCTAAGCAGGCCATGGCAGGGTACAGCAGAGCCCATCTAAGCAGGCTATGGCAGGGTACAGCAGAGCTCATCTAAGCAGGCTGTGGCAGGGTACAGCAGAGCCCATCTAAGCAGGCTATGGCAGGGTACAGCAGAGCTCATCTAAGCAGGCTACGGCAGGGTACAGCAGAGCCCATCTAAGCAGGCTATGACAGGGTACAGCAGAGCTCATCTAAGCAGGCTATGGCAGGGTACAGCAGAGCTCATCTAAGCAGGCCATGGCAGGGTACAGCAGAGCCCATCTAAGCAGGCTATGTGGCAGGCTACAGCAGAGCCCATCTAAGCAGGCTATGGCAGGGTACAGCAGAGCCCAACTAAGCAGGCTATGGCAGGGTACAGCAGAGACCATCTAAGCAGGCTATGGCAGGGTACAGCAGAGCCCAGCTTAGCAGGCTACGGCAGGGTACAGCAGAGCTCATCTAAGCAGGCTATGGCAGGGTACAGCAGAGCCCAACTAAGCAGGCTATGGCAGGGTACAGCAGAGCCCATCTAAGCAGGCTATGGCAGGGTACAGAAGAGCTCATCTAAGCAGGCTATGGCAGGGTACAGCAGAGCCCAACTAAGCAGGCTACGGCAGGGTACAGCAGAGACCATCTAAGCAGGCTATGGCAGGGTACAACAGAGACCATCTAAGCAGGCTACGGCAGGGTACAGCAGAGACCATCTAAGCAGGCTATGGCAGGGTACAGCAGAGCCCAGCGTAGCAGGCTATGGTAGGGTACAGCAGAGCTCATCTAAGCAGGCTATGGCAGGGTACAGCAGAGCCCAACTAAGCAGGCTATGGCAGGGTACAACAGAGACCATCTAAGCAGGCTATGGCAGGGTACAGCAGAGCCCATCTAAGCAGGCTATGGCAGGGTACAGCAGAAACCATCCAAGCAGGCTATGGCAGGGTACAGCAGAAACAATCCAAGCAGGCTATTGCAGGGTACAGCAGAGCCCAGCTTAGCAGGCTATGGCAGGGTACAGCAGAGCCCAGCGTAGCAGGCTATGGTAGGGTACAGCAGAGCTCATCTAAGCAGGCTATGGCAGGGTACAGCAGAGCCCAACTAAGCAGGCTATGGCAGGGTACAGCAGAGCCCAGCTTAGCAGGCTATGGCAGGGTACAGCAGAGCCCATCTAAGCAGGCCATGGCAGGGTACAACAGAGCCCATCCAAGCAGGCTATGGCAGGGTACAGCAGAGCCCAGCTTAGCAGGCTATGGCAGGGTACAGCAGAGCCCAGCTTAGCAGGCTATGGCAGGGTACAGCAGAGAACATCTAAGCAGGCTATGGCAGGGTACAACAGACCCCAGCTTAGCAGGCTATGGCAGGGTACAACAGACCCCAGCTTAGCAGGCTATGGCAGGGTACAGCAGAGCCCGTCCAAGCAGGCTATGGCAGGGTACAGCAGAGACCATCTAAGCAGGCTATGGCAGGGTACAACAGACCCCAGCTTAGCAGGCTATGGCAGGGTACAACAGACCCCAGCTTAGCAGGCTATGGCAGGGTACAACAGACCCCGGCTTAGCAGGCTATGGCAGGGTACAGCAGAGACCATCTTAGCAGGCTATGGCAGGGTACAGCAGAGACCATCTTAGCAGGCTATGGCAGGGTACAGCAGAGACCATCTTAGCAGGCTATGGCAGGGTACAGCAGAGACCATCTTAGCAGGCTATGGCAGGGTACAACAGACCCCAGCTTAGCAGGCTATGGCAGGGTACAGCAGAGACCATCTAAGCAGGCTATGGCAGGGTACAGCAGAGCCCAGCGTAGCAGGCTATAGTAGGGTACAGCAGAGCTCATCTAAGCAGGCTATGGCAGGGTACAGCAGAGCCCAACTAAGCAGGCTATGGCAGGGTACAGCAGAGCCCAGCTTAGCAGGCTATGGCAGGGTACAGCAGAGCCCATCTAAGCAGGCCATGGCAGGGTACAACAGAGCCCATCCAAGCAGGCTATGGCAGGGTACAGCAGAGCCCAGCTTAGCAGGCTATGGCAGGGTACAGCAGAGCCCAGCTTAGCAGACTATGGCAGGGTACAGCAGAGACCATCTAAGCAGGCTATGGCAGGGTACAGCAGAGACCACCTAAGCAGGCTATGGCAGGGTACAGCAGAGAACATCTAAGCAGGCTATGGCAGGGTACAACAGACCCCAGCTTAGCAGGCTATGGCAGGGTACAACAGACCCCAGCTTAGCAGGCTATGGCAGGGTACAGCAGAGCCCGTCCAAGCAGGCTATGGCAGGGTACAGCAGAGACCATCTAAGCAGGCTATGGCAGGGTACAACAGACCCCAGCTTAGCAGGCTATGGCAGGGTACAACAGACCCCGGCTTAGCTGGCTATGGCAGGGTACAGCAGAGACCATCTTAGCAGGCTATGGCAGGGTACAGCAGAGACCATCTTAGCAGGCTATGGCAGGGTACAGCAGAGACCTTCTTAGCAGGCTATGGCAGGGTACAACAGACCCCAGCTTAGCAGGCTATGGCAGGGTACAGCAGAGACCATCTTAGCAGGCTATGGCAGGGTATAGCAGCTACTCAAAATGCAGCAACTTTATCTCAGGGCAGAATACAGAAGCAGACTCTTCCTTTTCTCTGTTTTCTCTCTATTTTCTTCATTTTCTTCTCAATTTCTCTCTTTCTCTCTCAGGACTTATTTTTTCTGTCCCTACCTCCCTCTCTGCAGTCCCCCTCCCCCTTTTCACTCATACCTGAACCCCCTTCCTCTCTCCCCTACTCCCCCTCCCCTCACACTCTAATGCACTGACACTACAGCATAACTGGAGCATGCCAAAGCTCAGACAGGCATGAGCGTTTGATACAGTAGAATTTCTGCTGAGGAGAAATCACCCACAACAATGCCAAAACACAATGGGGGGACGCGCCAGAGCGTGAACCAGCCGCAGTCGGGAAAGACTCACATTTGTCATACTCTCTGACCACGCTAAACTACGCTAAACGACACATTTAAGGAGACTAGAGCCCGCAGTGGAGAAAAGGAGGGGGGCATGAGAGGAGAGAAAGAGATAGGGAGAGAGAAAGTGGGAGTAAAAGAAAGAAGGGTGGGAGATACTGAAATGCAGTTCACTGAAAGAAAGAAAACGGGTGCTTTTAGAGAGAGGGAGGGCTAGAGTAGGGGAGGGGGAGGTAGAGAGGGGGAGAGGTGGCTTGGGGCAGAGTGAGAGGTGGTGACAGGGAGTGATGCGACTCGATCTAGCGTAAAAATGCTTTTTGTGTGTCTGGCTGAGGAAGTGAACGGCCTGGTCCATTGATTCAGCTGTCTGTTTGTCCGTCCGTCCAGGGAATGGGCTCTGCTCTGCCCTTGCCCTTTTCCAGAGCTGCCTGTGAGACAACCCTCCCCCGTCCCCCCCTCCTCACGGCTACAGCCCAGAAATACAGACATAGCCACCCCTGCCATTACTGCACACTGTCTGACAGCCCTGTGTGTGTGTGTGTGTGTGTGTGTGTGTGTGTGTGTGTGTGTGTGTGTGTGTGTGTGTGTGTGTGTGTGTGTGTGTGTGTGCGTGTGTGCGTGCGTGCGTGCGTGCGTGCGTGCGTGCGTGCGTTTCTTTGTGTGTGCGTCAAAAGCGACGGGCGATATCTCCAGAATCTACCCCTTTCCTCACTTAGACGTATTGATTCCTGCGAGCAATAAATAGATCTCAAAGATGATGACAAACAAGGAGCGCTGACTGGGAGCACTCTCAGAAATGTGGGAACAGCACAATATCCCCAGGCGCATCATAAAATATATGATTTAACCGCCATGCCAATGGACTGGATGGCAATTTGAATGCCTCACACGTCAGAAAGATAGGTCCCGCAGTGTCACAAACACCTAGAGGGGGAAGACTCAGCAGGGCCTTACTATGAGCCTATACCTATTCTATACCTTATTTCCCTACTTAAACCATTTTGTCTCTTTAGGGACCAACATATATCAATTCATGGATCTAGCCCAAAAGGGGAAATAAGGACTCATAACTCCCTCTGCATGTTTAACAGCTGTCTCTTGTCTGTCTTGGCCATTGAGATGTACAGTAAACATCGTAGATGTCTTATCTCCATGTCTCTGGTCTGTCTTGGCCATTGAGATGTACAGTAAACATCGTAGATGTCTTGTCTCCATGTCTCTGGTCTGTCTTGGCCATTGAGATGTACAGGAAACATCGTAGATGTCTTGTCTCCATGTCTCTGGTCTGTCTTGGCCATTGAGATGTACAGTAAACATCGTAGATGTCTTGTCTTCATGTCTCTGGTCTGTCTCTCCTAGACGCGGATGGAGGATGGGAAGAGAGAACTGGCTGTCAGTATGCTTCCTGTGGTGCCGGAGGACAAGGACTCTGGCCGTACCTACACCTGTCGCGTCCTCAACCCCGCCGCCCCCGCCGGACTCCAGACCTCCGTCACCATCAACGTCCAGCGTGAGTGTCCTCAGTGGCACTTAGTGTCCCCTACAGTCACTCTGTAGTGTCCTCGTCCCGCGTGATGAGGACACACCTAAGCTACAACACTCTGTAGTGTCCTCGTCCCGCGTGATGAGGACACACCTAAGCTACAACACAACACTCACTCAACAAAACTCCATAGTGTCCTCGTCCCAGTGATGCAGTGATGGGGACACACTCGGGTATGAAACTCTGTAGTGTCCTCGTCCCAGTGATGGGAACACACCTTGGGTACAACACTGTAGTGCCCTCGTCCCAGTGATGGGGACACACCCAAGGTACAACACTCTGTCAGAGGATGGAGAACACAGAGTCACAGAGTCATACATTCAACTACCAACTATTAGACTTGAATACTACTTAGTATGTACTGATGTATTGTCCATGGACACTAGTATGCTAGTGTGGATATTGGGACATAGTCCTATTGGTAAATTGTATACAAATATACTGCCAATAACGACAAGGTAGTAGCCTATACACATATATCATCTATAATATATTTATTTATATACTTTAGGCATTAGTTGAGGGCTTTGGTTGAATAAATACATTTCACCCAGCACCACTTTAGAGTTAATGGAAGAGTGGTTAGTTCTGCCTTCCTGCACATGCACTCGCTCACCCTTCAATGATTCATACACTAACCTCTCTGTGACAAACACACACCCCTTCAAGTGTATTTATTTTTATTTTATTTCACCTTTATTTAACCAGGTAGACAAGTTGACAACAAATTCTCATTTACAATTGCGACCTGGCCAAGATAAAGCAAAGCAGTTCGATACATACAACGACACAGAGTTACACATGGAGTAAAACAAACATACAGTCAATAATACAGTAGAAAAATAAGTCTAAATACAATGTGAGCAAGTGAGGCGAGATAAGAGAGGTAAAGGCGAAAAAAGGCCATGGTGGCGAAGTAAATACAATATAGCAAGTAAAACACTGGAATGGTAGATTTGCAGTGGAAGAATGTGCAAAGTAGAGATAGAAATAATGGGGTGCAAAGGAGCAAAATAAATAAATTAAATACAGCAGGGGGAGAGGTAGTTGTTTGGGCTAAATTATAGATGGGCTATGTACAGGTGCAGGAATCTGTGAGCTGCTCTGACAGCTGGTGCTTGAAGCTAGTGAGGGAGATAAGTGTTTCCAGTTTCAGAGATTTTTTGTAGTTCGTTCCAGTCATTGGCAGCAAAGAACTGTAAGGAGAGGCGGCCAAAGGAAGAATTGGTTTTGGGGGTGACCAGAGAGATATACGTACCTGCTGGAGCGTGTGCTACAGGTGGTCCTAGCTATGGGTCCTAGCTCAGTGACACATACCTCCAGTGTTCACAGAGCTTCCTTTAGTACTGCTGTCCTGTTCCTTCTCCCTTGACTGACACAAATTCAGCCTTCATATACTGTAGAATCCTCCATAGTGATAGATATGACACATACTAAGTTCACCTCTCAGTAATGTTGTGTGTTCCCCTCCGTCCTGCAGACCCCCCATCAGTGACCCTGTCCGTCCAGCCCCAGACTGTCATGGAGGGAGCCAAGGTTCTGTTCATCTGCTCTGCCTCTGCCAACCCTGAGATCACAGGATACAGGTAAAAAAAACAGCACCTCAACCTACACTTTGTTGGGTTCATTTCTTTCATGAAGTCAGTGTGTGCTGCATTATTATGGAACTATTAGCCTTTTAGTTGGTCCAGTTTGGACTTTATCATTATTAACGCACATGATCTAGTGATCCAAAGTGACCTGCTAACCCAATATGTTCTGGTAAACCAAAGTGATCTTGTAACCCAATGTGATGTGGTAAATTGACCTTCTAACCCTATGTGATGTGGTAAATTGACCTTCTATCCCTGTGTGCTGTGGTAAATTGACCTTCTAACCCTATGTGATGTGGTAAATTGACCTTCTAACCCTATGTGATGTGGTAAATTGACCTTCTAACCCTATGTGATGTGGTAAATTGACCTTCTAACCCTATGTGATGTGGTACATTGACCTTTTAACCCTATGTGATGTGGTAAATTGACCTTCTAACCCTATGTGATGTGGTAAATTGACATTCTAACCCTATGTGATGTGGTACATTGACATTCTAACCCTATGTGATGTGGTACATTGACATTCTAACCCTATGTGATGTGGTGATCTGGTGGTCCAGGTGGTCCAAGGGAGGAGTCCCCATCTCGGAGGCGAACGGGGACAGCCTGGAGGTGACGGTAGACCACTCGTACTTCACAGACCCTGTCTCCTGTGAGGTGTCCAACTCAGTGGGCAGCACCAACGTCAGCACCCTGGTAGATGTACAATGTGAGTGGAGCACATCAGTGTATCATAGTACTAGTAGCCTATAGTGTAATCTGAGTAGTGTGTCTGTGAACACGTTCACCCTCGTCACAAGAGTTATTGTGTCTTTGGAGGATACTGTGTAATGTGCTTTGTGCTTTGAAAATGGCTTAGTGGATATGATAAAGTCATACTGAATTGAATGGTGAATAAGGGCTGTACTAGTTCTGATGGTGTCCTGGGCTCCTCTACAGTTGGTCCCAGGCTGCTGTCGGAGCCCAAGCCCATGAACGTGGACATTGGGATGGACGCTGCCTTCACCTGCACCTGGACAGGCAACCCTCCCCTTACCCTTGCCTGGACCAAACAGGGCTCAAGCGTGGTAAGACAAGTAGCTCAATCAATACTTATACTGTGTGTGCGTGTTGGTGTGCGTGTTTGTGTGCGTGTTTGTGTGTGTGTGTGTGTGTGTGTGTGTGTGTGTGTGTGTGTGTGTGTGTGTCGGACGTGAGTGTGTAATGAGAGAAAGCCCTCAGACATCAGAACTAAACCTTCAGAGGCAGTGTGTGTGATAACTGTCAGGTTCTCGCACTGCTGACAGCAGGGGAGGTGACACTCTGTCATAACAACATGACCACTAAATCAATCACATCCACAGTTGAGACACACTAGTTAAAAACCAGCCGACACATTTCACATCCCACTCTGAGAACAGCTTCTCAAACCGCTCCTCAACCCGGACCAAGACACAACACAAAGAACATCTAGGGAGGAATATGTGAGGTAGCTTACAAACAGCCCAGTTCCACCTTTAGTTTGCGTCATCCTAGTTCAAGGTCTCCCACCCCACCCCAGGCAAGACTATCAGCGCTATCTCCAGGGAGCCTCTCTCCCGGTGTTTAATCGAATTTCAGAGGCAGCTTTTGCTAAAAACGCCACCGCTAAAGAGAAGAGAGCTGCAGGACAGCAGGCGATGCTGTAAAAGCCACGCTGTCATCTCCATCTCCCAGACTGAACCAACGCTCTCCGGAAGAAAAGAACAGGCGGTGCTCTCTAATCCACACGCACCGCGGCCACCACGCCTCACACAGCTACCAGTAATGGATTCATTAGGTTACTCTCTAATTGTGGTTGAATAAAAAATGGTGAGTGGGAGTGAAAGGACGGAGGGAGGGAGAGGAGGGGCGTAGAGGGAGAGGAAATTGATTAATCACAGCTTGATAGAATGGTGGGATCAATGAGCTAACGAGTGCGCAAGTGTAGAGGGAACTGTAGCAGCCTCTAAAGGCTACGGCCCACTCACACCATGATAACGTTATGCTCTGCCGGCAACCTTTAATTAGGACAATCTCCACAGCAGCATGGTCACTCCAGAGGTGCCTGGCTGTAGCTGGAGTCTGTGATTAAAACCACAGTGTTGTCACCACCATGAAATTAAACTGAAACTGTTCGGCCACATTGGTGCTGCTGCAACAACTTCCCCCTCTTATCCCTCCTGTCCACCCCTCTCTCTCTCTTTTCCCCCCATCTCCCTCCACTCCACTCCTCTCCCTTCCCTCCTCTCCCTCCCCTCCCTCCCCTCGTCTCCCTCCCACCTCTCCTCTCCCTCTACAGGTGCTCAGTAATGGCAACACCCTGCAGCTGAAGGCTGTCACCCAGGAGGATGCTGGGACGTATACCTGCAAGGCCATCGTCCCCCGCATCGGGGTGGCTGAGAGGGACGTCACGCTCACTGTCAACGGTAAGTCTCATATGAGTCTCAATAGTCTGAAAATAGGGCTAATTCAATACCACTTTCTTTTAGATTAAAGATAAAGAATATTAAAGATGCACATTTGGTATTATCTAAGAAGAATGTTTACTCAAGCATTATATGTGTCAACCATCTGACAATGCATCTGTGTTTAATTTGTCTCAAAATCTCCCTCTTTCTGTCCCCGACATCTCTCTCTCTCTCTCTCTCTCTCTCTCTCTCTCTCTCTCTCTCTCTCTCTCTCTCTCTCTCTCTCTCTCTCTCTCTCTCTCTCTCTCCAGGCCCACCTATCATTACAGCAGACGCCACACAGCACGCTGTCAAGCACTCCAAGGGCAAGCTAGAGTGCCTGGTGGGAAACAGCCCCTCGCCTGACAAGATTGTAAGTGAGCCTCTTGTCTTTTCCTGTCTTTCCTCTTTCAATGTTGTGTGTGTGTGTGCATGCATGTGCTCGCGCACACATGCGTGTGCACATTTAATACACACTGAATCCCCCACCTTCACACACACACATCATCCCTTCACCACTCAATGGGGATGAGGGAGAGAGAACAGAAAGGTAACTAGAAAGGGGGGCCGGCCCTCCTGCAGGCTGCAGCCTAACCGCACGGCTCAATTAGCGCTGCATCCATCAGGCCTGACCTGTCAGGTGACCCTGGGTGCGTGGGCAGCTCTGACAGAGGATAATTAGGGTCTGAGGGGGAGTGAAAGGCAGGCACCCCGTAGACCTTACCTAGCAGCAGGAGAGAAGCTTCAGCACCGACAGGAGCATCTTACACAGCCTCACAGGTCTGGCAGGGCTTAGAGGCTGACAGGGCTTACCTCCAGGGTAAGACGTAGGAGGCAATTTAGACGTACGGCCCTTAGCAATGTCAGCCAGGTGGATGGAGAGGGAGGAAAACAGAGAGAAGGAGGGAGGGTGGTTGGTTAGAAGGTACCTGTGATTGATCTAAGCATGGGTAGTAGTGGTTGATCTGAGTTCTGACAGCGCTGCTAGCCACTCACTTGTTGTTCATCTCCCATCTTTCTCACTAGGTGTGGACATTTGGAGACGTGACCCTCTCCTCGGGCTCCTCCGGTCGTTTCTCTGTCCAGACGGTGACCAGCGACCATGGGGTCCTGTCCTCCCTGGTCCTGTCTGAGACCCTGGCCCAGGACTTCCTACTCCGCTACAACTGCACCGCATGGAACCGCTTCGGTACAGGCACCGCGCTGGTCACCCTCAAGGAGCAAGGTACGGGTAGGAACTGGACAGGGGTCCTTATTATCTATGATCTCACACAGTCAGCATGACCAATCTCACTAAGACGAGCACTGTGGAGAGACGGTGCTGGGAAGAGAGAGGGGTTAGATGAGGTCAAAGCAGAACTCCAATTGAGTGCTTATCTTAATTATACCATTTTAATCAATATCATTTAATCAGCAGATGGTGGGCCTTAATGAATACATTGGGCCATATAACATAGATATTGATTGGGGACTAAAGTCAATTAGATCAGGGCACAGGTGTCCTGGGGCCGAGCCGCCAGCGGTCCCTTAGCTCCCTCTCTCTCTAAGTGTGTGAGAGCCACCCTCTTCAAATTTACTTAAATGACAATTTACTTACTCACACACACACATACATGCACACACACACACACTCTGCACACTGGAGTTGGCGGAGGTAAGGAAGGAAGGCCTTTGTTGCAGTAGACACCAAAAATAAGGTCCTCGCCAGCAATTTACATCAAGGCAGCTCAGCCGGGGTCTCGGGAGAGTTGAGTGGTGCGCCGTATCTCTCTCCTGGAATCTCTAATTAGATTACTGTCTATTGCTTCATTGCATGTCAGGCCTTGTTACCCTTCTTCCAGAGAGATTAGACACAATAGCCGAGGCTGTGGGGACGCAGGGGGCTCTAAGTGTGTGTGTGTGTGTGTGTGTGTGTGTGTGTGTGTGTGTGTGTGTGTGTGTGTGTGTGTGTGTGTGTGTGTGTGTGTGTGTGTGTGTGTGTGTGTGCGTGCTTCTGAGGGACCATGAGGCTTACTGCAGATGAATTTATATAGGAGCAGGCGTTGGCAGAGATTAGTTGGGGGGGAATGAGTAGAGTGGCGTTAGAAGAGGAGACTGGATCTGGTCCTGCCTGTATCGCTCTGATCAGTAGCAAGGTCCTGACTCTTTTCTCTTTTCCTCTCTCTCCTCACAGAGGCCCTGCCCATGCTGATCATCATTGGGGCGGCGGTGGGCGGAGGGTGTGTCCTGCTCATCTGTGTCGTCACCCTGGTCTCTCTCTGCTGCAGGCACACCGGGAAAGGTGAGGTCGAAGGTCAGATATGGGGCATGCCGGGGTTGGGCTACATTCCATGTCAACTCACCCTATTCAAGGAAATGAATTGACATTCAGTAAATGACTATTCACTCAATATTTTTCAATCGTTGTGAACTGACTGATTTGAAATAGAATTGACCCCAAATCTTAGTGATGCATGGTTAGTTTCAACTTCATGAAAGGAGCACAATCAAATCCTTTTCTATAAAGGCAACAGGCATGAAAAGCAGTTTTAGAATCATTTCTAAATCACCTGTCTCTTTTGAATCCTCACAGGTAAAAAGTGCACACGCCTCTCAAAGAGTGACATCAGAGTTCAGATTGTGCACAGTGACCACAATGCTACCCGTGGCAACGATGATGAGGAGGATGTCAAGGAGCCCATGGTAAATGCCTCCGTTCAATCACTTTCAGTAGGTTTTCAAATACCTTTTCATCCTTTTCATCTTTATACAGTATATTACTGTGATTATGTGATGATATACAGTACAGTCATTTTGTTGTGCTCATGTTGGTCTAAGATGTTCCACCTTTATAATTGTAGGGCCTGTTGTTTCCCCCTCAGGCCCCCAACAGCAGTGAGTCTCCTGGGACATCCCGGACAGAACACAGTGACCTGCTGGAGGAGGACGAGGACGAGAGGTCCGACATCAAGGTAAAAACCGTAAGGAGAAACACTCACTTATACAATGTTTCATGCATGGGAAAAATTGCAATCATTCGTTGAGCATTTGTTGCATGTGCTGTTTTGCTGGGTGTTTTGAAAAAGTCTGAAATCTCTATATACATACTGTATCTTTAAAAGCGGTTGAACAACTTAACACCCTGTTGTTATTTCCTCTCCCCTCAGGACCCCACTAACGGCTACTACAACGTGCATGCTCACGAGGACCGGGTGATCCGCAGTGGTTTCTCAGATTACGTGCCCAACCCCCGTCCTGTCTACACGCCATCCCAGCTGCCCTCCCCCAGCCCGCTGTACGGCCAGCACACAGTGGTGGCAGCCACACAGCCCCGCATCTACGACTTCTCCCATCGCTACGCCACCACCACAGGGGCCCGCTCCACCTACGAGCAGCAGCAGGCAGCGGCAGCCCAGCCCGGAGCCATCTACCCCACCGACCCTGTCTACAGTGGCTCTGCCTACCTGCCCACCGCCACCACATACGGCCGAGCCTTCACCAGCTACGTCAAGCCCGCCTCCTACGAGAAGGTGGACGCCTACGATCAATCAGACCAGGCTAGCAAGGTGTCTAGCTCCTCTCGTTTCTCATATGCATCATCGCAGGTCTCCTCCCAGCAGTCCGACTACGGAAGGCCGTCACAACGCATGCAGACTCACGTCTGATTTGACAACGGAACAGGGGGTGGAGGTCGAAGGGCCATGTAAAGAGGAAGCATTTGTCATCTCTATAGGAGGTGTGGCCAGACTAACATGAGGAGAGAGGACTGGTTGGTTGGTCCTTCTCCTGGACACGTTTTGGAAGGAGATGTAGGTGACATGGATTGCCTTCCTTATTTGTTATTCAGTTGTCATTCTGGGATTGAATGGTCCCAATGGAGTCCCAATGGAGTCAATGATTGTGATGTGCCACTCACATTCCCTATCAATAAATAATCTACTACAGTGTCTGCTACTTCAAAGATGAGCCTGCTATTCTGTCATGGCACTGGTTTTGTTTTACCAGTGAGGGGATGGGAGGAAATCACCAGACAGGTGCATCTCATGACTTTGGGTGGCCTAAACTAACTGGATTTTGGAGCCTAGCTAACATTTCTCAAAAAGAACAGACTCCTCAGACAAATAGAACTTGTAACAGACTATGAACAAATAAAAAACACAGATATATTCATTTAAAATAAAAAAAGAGTCAACACATTGTGGTCATTTGGTGTTTGTCGGCATGTGAAAGGAGTTCTAAGCACATTCGTGTCTCTCTATCCATTTAAAGAAGCCTGAGCTCCACAATGGCAGCCATAAACCGTTCTGCAAAACAATACGTTTGGCTTGGGTATGGGTTATCTGGGAGTGAAAGCAGAGTGAGGTATGGAGAGAATGTGTATCCTGGCCTTCACCTAATAGAGAGACAGCCTCTGTGTTATTGTTCTACCCTGGAGGACAAGAAAAGGAAATGGAAAAACCCAAAGATGGTGAGCTACAGTACATAGCAGTGTATTGAAAGAGTTAGGGATAGAGATGAATTCCTCTGGGTACTGTATTACTTCTGTGTTTGCCAGATTGTTCTGGAAATAGTCTCCATTTAACAATCAGAGAATGCAGTTTGTAAAATGGTGGCAATCTTGAACTTGAATAAGCTCAAGGTGCAGTCTCAACAGGCTAAGATGGGTTCTACTTGTGAAACTGTCCCTCTTCAGACACCATCCACACACCAGTCTTTATGACACAATCAAGTAGCTTCAATGTTTACAAAAACACAGTACTACCCTGAAATACTGACTAGATCCCATTCTTTCTCTGTTGCATGCAGATGATGTGTCTAGTGAAACTCTTCAGCATTTCTTTTCCATGTCCATTATGCTTGTTTGAGAGACTGCTTACTGCACCTGGTCTCGGTTGCATTCCGGTTCTGGACACTACTGGAACCCTGTACTGCCATTTTGTGTCGAGAGCCGCGCTACTGGTCAGTCGGCCCAATTGGAGAACAAACGTCACTAAGTGAACCAAGTGATTTAAAAACAAAAATCATCGCTCGTCTTTATTTTTATATAAGCCTTAATGTACAGCTTGTAAGCTGCTTTACTGTAAAGTATCTTTATATTATATATACATATAAATCTATATCTTGATTGATTTTATTTGGGTCCACAATTTCTCTCCTTCTGTTCCGTTGTTCATCAATCACTGAATGCAGAAAGATGAACTATGCTTTTTGGGAACACAACTAATTGCCATTTGTTGGTTTGGTTCATTTTGTTTTTTTTAATAATGTATTAAGGATTTTATTTGCTAAAAATGAGCTATTGTTGCTTGTAACTTTGTATACATATTTATATTTAAATAAAACCATTTCAGATAAAGACCAGCGTGGTTTGAGTACTGTACTGTACGTTGGCACGGTGAGGAGAAGCAGTGTGTGTGCACGTCATGGGGGAACAGGTACAAACAAAGCTGCTTATGTACCGAAGTTGATGAATACATAAATTAGCAGCGCTGTCTATGTTGATTCTCCTATTCCCGTGGTGGAGCGTAGCTTTTAATGAAGACAGATGTGATTGTAGATCTCCTACTGTCTGTGTATCCACCTCCTTACACCCACACGCCCAGCTCCCCTGGAAACAAGATATTGCTGTGACAAAGCTAGGTATGTGACAATATCAGCTTGTCTTGTCACCTCGGTCTCGTTACATCTCGTCTCCAGGTAGACATGCTAGTCACAGCAGGGAGGAGATGAGTGCTATGAGAGCTCCACATTCATTACAGTCTGCCGTGTAAAAGGACATGGCCCCACAATAGACTCATAATACTTACTATACAATAACTATTATAGAGACACGAGTCAGTCAATGACAAATGAAGGTAATTGACATACAGAAGATTCAGGTAAAGTATGTTTATTGTGTAGGATTCATAAATCTTTTATAGAAAAATGAGGCATACAAACAAAATTGAACAGTAGAAAAGGAATGTGTCCACAATCCAATATAAATGTTACCTTTATTTAACTACACACAGTAACAGCTCACATTTATTATTTAAAGAGTCGCTTTTGGCCCCTTCAACCCCTGTTCTGAAACATACCTTTATACACTCCATATTACCCAGCATTGTGCCAATGTTAGGGACCATAGAAACAAATAGCCCAACATCATCGTCAACCTTTAACAATTTAAATATTTTCAGCACTTCAACATTTACAAACAACGGAGAGCTTTAGGTTTCGAAGTCACAGTAAATGTACAAATACAAACACAAGCCAAAATAGAGTGAAAGAAAACCAATGAAGAATCTGAACAGTTAAAAGCAGGACCAGGATTGTCCAATAAAAAGTCCACTGTTTGAGAGGGGTGAGAAGAACTCATTGTGTTGCTCCGTGCAAACAGCTAAACCCAATTGATTTTCTTGAGCTGCCGTGCGTAGGGGAGTGAAGACCCGCATCACCCTCAGCTCAACTGGCAAATGGAGACCATTTTAGCTAGCCTGTATATGGGGTTCTCCTAGAATACTAATATGAGGGAAATGGCCGCAGCATCTATAGAAATTGATAGGAACCTCCGAATTGCACTGTGCCCATTGACCCTCAGAGGGGAAGAGGTGAAGCGAGGTTTTACTCTGGTCAAAATCTGTCCATGAGGTGTCGAATTTGGTCAACAAACATTTATTGCTAATTTGCTACATGATGCTTATTTGATAAAATATAAGTGTTGTATTAGTTAGATTATTACGAATGCACTAATATAAGTGGAAGCATGTGGCCTTTCTGCAACTTACCCCAAAACAACTTTATATCGGAGTTGTGCCTGTTGTCACAGAGGACTCATCATAGATAGAACCCGTTTATCATATTGAGGGCTTCCACCATTTTAAATTAGTCAACTGGGTGGAGATTCTAGAGTTGGGAGCAGTCAGCCAATGAAGAAGAAAATGGACTACTTTAAAATGTAGATAGCTAGGGTTGAGCAGTATACCGTATCCCGGGGTATTTAGAAATACGCTCGGTATGATTTTTCAACACAGTTGTTTTTGAAAATGTGTACTTTTTAAATAAATATCTGCATTCAACTTATGCACTAGGTAATAGATCAAGCAGATCGCAGTTATCATTTCCCCTTACATTATGTTTCACTCTGTGTGCAATAAAAATATTTTTAAAAAGCAGATATTGAATATCCCCTTGAGCATGGTGATGTTATTAATTACACTTTGGATGGTGTATCAATTTTTTTTTATTTTTTTTATTTTACCTTTATTTAACCAGGCAAGTCAGTTAAGAACAAATTCTTATTTTCAATGACGGCCTGGGAACAGTGGGTTAACTGCCTGTTCAGGGGCAGAACGACAGATTTGTACCTTGCCAGCTCGGGGGTTTGAACTCGCAACCTTCCGGTTACTAGTCCAACGCTCTAACCACTAGGCTACCCTGCCACCCCCAGTCACTACAAAGATACAGGTGTCCTTCCTAACTTAGTTGCCAGAGAGGAAGGAAACAGCTCAGGAATTTCACCATGAGGCCAATGGTGACTTTAAAACATTTAGAGTGATAGGAGTGATGGCTGTGATAGGAGAAAACTGAGGATGGATCACCAACATTGTAGTTAGTCCACACTACTAACCTAAATGACAGACTGAAAAGAAGAAAGCCTGTACAGAATACAAATATTGGAAAACATGTATCCTGTTTGCAATAAGGCACTAAAGTAAAAGTGCAAAAAAATGGCAAAGAAATGAAATGTATATCCTGAATACAAAGAGTTATGTTTGGGACAAATCCAACACTGGGTAACACTTCATATTTTCAAGCATCGCAGTGACTGCATCATGTTATGGGTATACTCGTGTAACAGTTTAGCTTCCATCCCTCTCCTCGCCCCTACCTGGGCTCGAACCAGGGACCCTCTGCACACATCAACAACAGCCACTCTCGAAGCATCATTACCCATCGCTCCACAAAAGCCGTAGCCCTTGCAGAGCAAGGGGAACTACTTCTAGGTCTCAGAGAGAGTGACGTCACCGATTGAAACGCTATTAGCGCGCATCCCGCTACCTAGCTAGCCATTTCACATCGGTTACACTCACCCCCCTTTTGATGACCTCCTTTTCAGAAGCAACCAGTGATCCGGGACACGGCACCAATTAACAGTTTAGCTTCCGTCCCTCTCCTCGCCCCTACCTGGGCTCGTACCAGGGACCCTCTGCACACATCGACAACAGCCACCTTCGAAGCATCGTTACCCATCGCTCCACAAAAGCCGCGGCCCTTGCAGAGCAAGTGGAACAACTACTTCAAGTTCTCAGAGCGAGTGACGTCACCGATTGAAACACTATTAGTGAGCACCCTGCTAACAAGCTGGCCATTTCACATCGGTTACACTCGTCATTGGCTAGGGCTTGGGAGTTTTTCTGGGGGGGGAAAAAACAAAATTGAATAGAGCTAAGCACAGTCAAAATCCTAGAGGAAAACCTGCTTTAGTCTGCTTTCCAACAGACACTGGAAGACAAATTCACCTTTCAGCAGGACAATAACCTAAAACACAAGGCCAAATATACACTGGAGTTGCTTTCCAAGACAACATTGAATATTCCTAAGTGGCTTAGTGACAGTTTGGAATTAAAATCTGCTTGAAAACCTATGGCAAGACTTGAAAATGGTTGTCTAGTAATGATCAACAACCAACTTGACAGAGCTTGAAGAATATTGAAAAGAATAATGTGCAAATATTGTACAATCCAGGTATGGAAAACTCATAGGGACTTACCAAGAAAGACTCGCAGCTGTAACCTCTGCCGAAGGTAATTATAACATGAATTTACTCAGGGGTGTGAATACATATGTAAATTATGTATTCAAATTCTAAAAATAGGTTTTCACTTTGTCATTATGGGGTATTGTGTGTAGATGGGTGATTTGTTTATATTTAATCCATTTTTAATTCAGGCTGTAACAAAAATGTGTAATAAATCAAAGGGTGTGAATTGATTCTGAAGGCACTGCAATAGACAATCTTTGTTAGAACTCAAGATTCCATGCATCTCTGCATTAATAATATCACACTCACTTATAAAACATTCCATGTTCTTGTCTAGGCACTTTAAGTGAAAATTGTCAGGTGAAAACAGCTGGTAAAGAAATACATTGTAAAAAAAAACTATACTCTAAAATATTTATTTCTGATTCCCTCAGTTCATTTGGCATGTCTGTCTGCCCAACAGAAGATGTGATCTCACATCATAAAAATGGTGGAGACTAGGAAAATACCACCAAAAACAAAGTGTGTCCTCAAAATATACATCTTCCATTATTTACACTGGGAGAATATTAATCAAACCAGTGGAACATGACATGATTGATGGAGGTGCAGGAGTCTTGCTGGTCCTCGGAGCCTTCGAGAACAAGGGTTGCATCAGTACAGCATAAAAACCTAATCCCAAACCCATTTGAAATCCTTCGTCTGAGCAGTAGCTAGCCCCATGCAGGCCCTCAGTGGGTGTCGGAGGCTGGTTGAGGCTGGCTAGATAGCTCTGGTCATCATGGGGGGACTCGTCCTCAATCAGACGCAATGTTCCATATTCCTTATTTTTTTGTCTTGTCCTGTCAGACCCTCAAATTGTCTACCCGCTGTCTTCACCCCCCCCCCCCCCCTTCCCCTTCCCCTTCCCCATATCCCCTCATCATCAAACCCCCGTGTTCTTGCGGATCCAATCTCTCAGCTTGGTGACGCGCGAGTAGACGCCGGGCTTGTTCCGACGAGCGCAGCCCTCACCCCAGCTCACGATGCCTGCCTGGAACCACATTCCACTTTCTTCGAAGCACACCAGGGGACCCCCCGAGTCTCCCTAGTGATGAGAGCAACAGAGGACAGAGACATTACATTGGGCACAAAGGAAATTTGTTTAAGGGTGTATGCTATATGTTTCTGTTTATAATTGCATGTGTTTGTATTGTGTGTGTGTGTATGTGTGAGTGATAATGTAGCCTGCCGTGCGTATCCTTCCCACCTGACAGGCGTCGACTCCTCCGGACAGGAAGCCGGAGCAGAGCATCCTGGATGTGACCTGACCCTCGGTGACCACGTTACACACCGTGTCGTTAATGATCTTCACCTCCGCCTTCTGCAGCAGCCGTGCTATGGCACCTGACCGCAACGAGAAAGAGAGGACACGTGGTTATAACTAGCAGGAGACAACCTTCATGTCCACTAGCTACAACCCAGGTGCTAATGAGTTGGCTTTGTGTTGGCTAATGGACAGTTAAGAGATCCCTCAAGAGGGAGAACGAGGGAGAAGGTCTGGTATGAAATATGGATGTGGAGGAAGGTGTAATGGAAGAGAGGGATGACAGAAAAAAAGATGCAGGAGAGATGAAGGGAACAAGAGGAATGACATGAGAGAGCTGAGGAAAATATCAGGGTGGAAGATGAGGGAGAAGGAATGGGAACGGGGTGACAGAAGACAGGGACGTCATGAGAGATGAAGAGAGGGATGTCATGAACGGGAGAGGTGAGGGTTGAGAATGAATGGGGAGAATGTGAGGGAAGAGGGATGACATGAGGAGAGGGATGAAGAGAGGGAGGGATAGAGAGAGAGAGCATGAGGAATGCCAAGATGAGGGAAGAGAAGCATGCCAGGATGAAAGAGATGTATATAACCATAGAGGAGTTGTATAACACACCTGACTGAGTCAAATACTATGCCAAACGGTTAGTATGTGAGGTGCGCTGATTCGGCACTTTCTTGGACTATTCCACTGTCTTTTCGCTCCATTCCTATCAAATGAAATCAAGTGCAGCTCGAGAATATGGAAATACTTGACCTAATGCACAGTATTTGACCCTAGTCTGCCTTCTGAGAACAGTAGTGCTGGTCTAAATGACCCTTCATACCAAATCCAGCACAGCCCAACCATCTTGAAAGTATTCAACATGTATATTCAAAATGTTTGACCTAGGGATGGGCAGGAGTAATCGAACAGATGTCAAAAATCTATCTTTAACCAGAGAATGGCGGTAGTGTGCATCTCCCATGTTCAATCTCCCGCCAATTCGCGCTCAATCATTGTTTTCATGGGGTGAATTGTTTGTCAAAGTTGATGAATTCCCAGCTATATCGCCATAGTATCACCAGCAGTAAATGTAGGCTACCATTAACCATTGCCATTTCCCATTCATCTAGAATGTTTGGTTACGGTCATTTCTGTTAATTCAATGTATTAATACGACATACTATTCTCATTCTTGTAGTGGAGACATTGTTTGGAGAGCTCACAAACTACACGGTGATAATGAAGTGGTGGTTTATTTAATTATATTTACCAGTTTTATATCAACAGTTCTGATTTATTCGTCTTGTCAGTATTGCTTGAGTGCACACAGATGTAGACTACCTGGGCTGAGTTTAAACCCTTTCGTATGTGTTTTATGTAAAAGTCAAGTGTTTTTTTCTTCAATAGAGTGATCAAGGTTGTCCAACTATATCCTTCACAGAAAATACATTTGTGCAACACATTCATCAGAAAATAGCTTAATTTTCATCAGATGACAACCGAAGTGCAACGCTATTTGGCCAGCAGCCACACAATTAAATGAGCAAGGTCTTTTTTTTGCAAAAACTATGCATTGCCAGCATATTTCTAGTGTTTATCATATAAAGAATATAGCTATCTACATTTCTTAATCTAATGTTTTGTTTGAAGTTAAATCTTGCATTTTACCAGAGAAAAAAGAGGGCTACTGAGAAAAGTAGCTACAAATCAGTCAGAGTGCTGTCTGCTGACAGAATGGCAGTTGGTGAATTCTCAGAGTGAAGAAGTGCAACTGAAGCACATAGTAATTTCTGCTCGGCATCACCCCGCCAAAACCGAGCCGCTCATTATGGTTATAATGAATGATTCTCAAATGGCACTTGTTTTTTTATTCACTGAAAATACTAGGAAATATGGGGCAATTTAGCAATTAGAACATGTTATCTGTAAAGGTTATGATAAATTAGACCTTTTTGCACGCTGTTGGCATGAAGATAAATGCGTACATATTTTTCTGTAGTGTATTCTTATATACTTTATTTTATTTGAGAAAAAAATAATAACGTGAGTACTCGAACAGGAAAAACATTTCAAATGCCCATCCCTAGTATGACCCAGTTCTGTAGCATAAAATAGAAGTAAATGTATGTTAACTTTGACCCCATGCACTAAATCAATTGCAACATTAGCATTTGAAATGATTCAACGTATGTACAGTGGGGCAAAAAAGTATTTAGTCAGTCACCAATTGTGCAAGTTCTCCCACTTAAAAAGATGAGAGGCCTGTAATTTTCATCGTAGGTACACTTCAACTATGACAGAGAAAATGAGGGGGAAAAATCCAGAAAATCACATTGTAGGATTTTAATGAATTTATTTGCAAATTATGGTGGAAAATAAGTATTTGGTCAATAACAAAAGTTTCTCAATACTTTGTTATATACCCTTTGTTGGCAATGACAGAGGTCAAATGTTTTCTGTAAGTCTTCACAAGGTTTTCACACACTGTTGCTGGTATTTTGGCCCATTCCTCCATGCAGATCTCCTCTAGAGCAGTGATGTTTTGGGGCTGTTGCTGGGCAACACGGACTTTCAACTCCTTCCAAAGATTTTCTATGGGGTTGAGATCTGGAGACTGGCTAGGCCACTCCAGGACCTTGAAATGCTTCTTACGAAGCCACTCCTTCGTTGCCCGGGCGGTGTGTTTGGGATCATTGTCATGCTGAAAGACCCAGCCATGTTCCATCTTCAATACCCTTGCTGATGGAAGGAGGTTTTCACTCAAAATCTCACGATACATGGCCCCATTCATTCTTTCCTTTACACGGATCAGTCGTCCTGGTTCCTTTGCAGAAAAACAGCCCCAAAGCATGATGTTTCCACCCCCATGCTTCACAGTAGGTATGGTGTTCTTTGGATGCAACTCAGCATTCTTTGTCCTCCAAACACGACAAGTTGAGTTTTTACCAAAAAGTTATATTTTGGTTTCATCGGACCATATGACATTCTCCCAATCTTCTTCTGGATCATCCAAATACTTTCTAGCAAACTTCAGACGGGCCTGGACATGTACTGGCTTAAGCAGGGGGACACGTCTGGCACTGCAGGATTAGAGTCCCTGGCGGCGTAGTGTGTTACTGATGGTAGGCTGTTTGTTTGGTCCCAGCTCTCTGCAGGTCATTCACTAGGTCCCCCCCGTGTGGTTCTGGGATTTTTGCTCACCGTTCTTGTGATCGTTTTGACCCCACGGGTGAGATCTTGCGTGGAGCCCCAGATCGAGGGAGATTATCAGTGGTCTTGTATGTCTTCCATTTCCTAATAATTACTCCCACAGTTGATTTCTTCAAACCAAGCTGCTTACCTATTGCAAATTCAGGTCTTCCAAGCCTGGTGCAGGTCTACAATTTTGTTTCTGGTGTCCTTTGACAGTCTTGGCCATAGTGGAGTTTGGAGTGTGACTGAGGTTGTGGACAGGTGTCTTTTATACTGATAACAAGTTCAAACAGGTGCCATTAATACAGGTAACGAGTGGAGGATAGAGGAGCCTCTTAAAGAAGTTACAGGTCTGTGAGAGCCAGAAATCTTGCTTGTTTGTAGGTGACCAAATACTTATTTTCCACCATAATTTGCAAATAAATTCATTCAAAATCCTACAATGTGATTTTCTGGATTTTTTTTCTCATTTTGTCTGTCATAGTTGAAGTGTACCTATGATGAAAATTACAGGCATCTCTCATCTTTTTAAGTGGGAGAACTTGCACAATTGGTGGCTGACTAAATACTTTTTTGCCCCACTGTATTGTATATGACCTAGGTCTATAAAAACAATAGTGTAACTATATGACCCCCCACCTCCTTCGCGGAGCGTGCCCCAGCCTGTAACCCAACAGGACATGCCAGCAGGGAAGAGGTGGGAGCGTGCGGGTAGGCAGATGGGGTGGATGGTGTTGGTGAACTCCAGCGGCTGGCTCAGCTCCAGCAGGGCGATGTCGTAGTCATAGGTCATCTGGTTGTAGTCATTGTGGGTGATAATGGTCTTCACCGAGCTTCTCTGAACATTATCCTGCTTATACTGGTCCTGCATGCCACTGTACGTCTGCCAGTTGGAGGCCACGCGGTTTCTAGAGGAGGAGATGAGGAGGGCACCATTATTCAGTTATTCTGCTGGCCTCTCTGCCTTTGAAATTTCACTTGAAAAGTTTTTATTTTTATTAATTTTTTACAAAGTACAGGACTAGATAGAATTGATTGTGGGTATGTTAACCAGCCTACAGGGCCAAGGGCTGGCAGTCTTATCTGAAAGGGGCCCGTGTGGGGGCAGGCTTTTGCTCCGGCCAAAGCAGAAACACACCTGATTCAAATAAGGAACTAATTAGTCTTTAATAAAGACTCAATTGATTGAATCGGCCATGTAAGATAAAGTCTAAGATTGCCTACTGCTGCTATAGGATATGGGCTTGAGCTACTCCTATAGAGCCTATCCACAGCATATGAGAATGCTGTCTGTAAACACAAAGGAAGCCGTTTCTCTTCCAAGCTGACTGTGTGATTGTGAGAGGAACCAATGCTAGCAGCAGAGCTCTGTAAATCTCTGTACTGTTCATGAAACCGCTGCAGTGCACAGCTACATCATCCCCTACAGTGGCTGGCTCGAAATGGAAAAGACCCCATCCATCCCAACACAGCAGTGCTGGATCACATTCTAGTGCAGGGCTAGTGCTCCACCTACTGGCAGCCCAGCTAATTACACACTATAAAGATGCTTTGATGCAAATGTGTCCCTGAAGCATCTCTTCTAAACAGTATAATCAGGGGGTAATTTCTCAGTCCTTGTGCTGTAGATGAAAACTCTCCTGTGTTGCGTAAAGCACTGTTTACCCATCATACTCACGTCTCTTAGGGCTCTGTTCAATCCACATTGAGGAAATTCAGCTTTACAGCATGATTGAAATGTATAGGCAATGTTCCCACTTTAGTGGAGAACGCATTCATGGTAAACGCTGCACATGTTGGCTCAATATCTTTACATTTCTATTGTGGAACCTGGAACTCTTCAGCTTTACAGATTGAAGAGTCCTAAGCATTAAATGAACAAACAGGATCCCTAAAACAATGTCCTCTGGAATAATGAATAATAATAATGAGAATGGGGCACCAACAAACTAAGTTAACTCAGTGAAGTAGATGAAAGACAGCAGAGCGGCCATAAACTACCCCCGGGCGTGGGAAAGAAGGACAAAAAAAGGTGTTTGAAAGCAGAGTAGAGGGAGGTGGGAGATATCAGAGGCTTCAGAAGCAGAGACGGAACGATCTGTCTGTGAATAAGAAACCAGAAGAGGGAGGTGTGAGGGGTGCCATGTACACATGCAGGGCTGGAGATCTTGAAAGAAGAAGTCAAGGAGAGAAGCTTCAGTAGAGTAGAGAAGCCATAAACTACCCACAGGCATGACAGGATAGACAGACTCAAAAAAGAGGCATAGAGAACAAAAGCAAAGCGGGAGGGAGGGATGAAGGGAGGACATTTGAAACAATAGGAAGGACACTCTGCAGAGAGGCAGGAGGAAGGGAGAAAGGAGGAGCTGGGAGAGCAGTGTTGTGTATGTGGAACTCACTCAGGGCTGATGGTCTTGAAGCAGTGAGCGGCAGACAGGAGCCAGCGGTTGGAGATGATTGACGCGCCACACACATGCCCACGGGTCTGGAAGTGCAGGCTCACCTGCCAGGGCCACTCCCCCAGCTGCGCATTCTCCCCGCCCACAATACGGTTAAGCTTATATGGCCGGACGCCACAGTCTGTTGGGAAGTATGGCGGAATGGAGGAGAGGAAGAGGAGAGAAGCGAAGGAGAAAACAACTTCAACTTGACACCGTAGCCTTGGAGCTGAACCGCGCGGCTCATTGGAATTATAATAAGGTACCGACATTTGCTTATCAAAAAAAACACTGCCAGACCCCGAGGCTTGTAGGAAAGGAAAAACACAAAAATATTCACACAGACGTCAATAGTTCTCCAAAGAATGAAATAAATAAAAAGTGCTGGATGGAGGCCCTCCGGCTTGTTTGGTGCTCTGTAGACAAGTAGCCAGTCATACGTTATCCCAGCCCCACTACTCTGCTGTCCTGTAGCTCACTGTTAGGAGTGACAATGATGAATTTACAACTGGTTTCATGTGCTAGTCGAGGTTTTCACATCAAACAGGAGTTCTAAAAGTACATGCTAACTCATGGATGTTTTTACAAAGACAGAGAGAGATGCCCAGAGAATAGGAAGTGAGTGAAGACGTAAATGAGGAGGAGGAATGAAAGAGCTTGCTGCTGGATTGTCTTGTCTTACCGCAGCCCTCCTCATCTGATTCGTCTGTGCAGTCTTTGACCCGGTCACACTCAGCGTTCACCTTGTTCACACACGCCTCGTTCTTACACTTAAAGCTGAAGTCAGAGCAGGTGCCAGGAGCTGCACAGAGAGAGAGGTGGATAAAAATAAAAAGTCATAACCCATCATGAGATCATAAGAAAACACATTTCTGATTTTAAAAAACAATCCCATTTTTCATAAACCTATTTCAGTGCTAGGCCAGGTTTGATGAAAAAGACACTCCAATCAGTCAGGCATTAGAATGCAGTGCACCATACATAGTGATGGTGCTGTGGTTAACATTGACTGGCTGTATTGATTGAGACGATCTAGTCTAACATCCCACTTTATCCACAAAACTGAGATTGAAAAGGAGTGACAGAGTTTTAACATAGCTAATGTCTGTCAAAAGAGAGGTGTGTCCTGTCAGGTAATGAGTGAGGTGTCTGGTGTGTGTTGACTTACAGACGGTACAGGAAGCCTCGTCACTCCCGTCCACACAGTCCGTCTTAGTGTCACACACCACATCCTGAGGCAAACAGGTCCCGTCACCACACCTCCACTCATTCTTAGCACAGCCTGGGGGGGAGGAAGGGAAAGAGATTTACTGATGTGGCCAGACTGGACTCTTGTTCTCCCTTCATCCCTCCCCCGCTTTGTGCTTTGAAAGGCTGAATGCATTATACATGTTTAAGAGTTGACAGAGGCTGAGCAAATTGGGCAAGGCTTCCAACAAGCCACATTACTGATAAAGTAATGACCACACACAGCTGAGCTAGGAGCCAGTGTCCATCGATTAGCGCCTTTAATGTTAGCACAATTAGCATGGCATTAGCGGGCCATTTAGCCCGCAGACTGGCATTACATAGATAGAGATGGTCTTGTCGACTAGGAGGCTACTCACTGCAGTGCTTCTCATCACTCTCGTCACCGCAGTCGTTGACACGGTCACACACCCAGTACTTGGGCTTGCACATCCCGTTGTCACAGGCAAACTGGTCCTTTTCACATTCTGAAAACAGCAAGAGGAAATGTCTAGTGTGTGTCAGAGGCTTCTATTACACAGACATGCACACACACAGGAATGTGAGGGGAGTGGGAAGTGTGTGAAGGGAGGGTAAGGGGAGAGGTGAGGGGGAGTGAGGGGAAGAGAGAGGGTTGAGGTGCAGTGAGGGAGGGTTGAGTGGAGGGGAGAAGGGGAGTGAGGGAGGGAGGGTTGAAGGGAGTGAGGTAGGGGTGAGGCCAAGCGAGGCCAGAGTCTACTTACTGCAGTTCATTTCATCACTCATGTCCCCACAGTCGTTCCAGCCATCACAATGCAGCTCCTTCTTGATACAGAACCCAGAGCCACAGGCAAACTGGTTGGGGCAAGCTGCACACAGTAACAGAATGGAGGGAATGAGGAAGGAAGGAGGGAGACGGGGGAGGAGGCGAATTAGAGCGAGGGAGGAGAGAGAAAGATGGCGAGCGAGTGACAGAAGGAGTGTGAGGGAATCAGTGTATATCCGATCTATCCGTCTTGTTGCAATCTGCTCGTCCCTATTGATCAAAGCAATTAGAAATCCATTATGGCCCAAACTCTGAGAGAGCAGCACCCCAGAGAGTGGAAGGGACGAGGGGAGTGGAGGGGACTGAGACGGAGACTAGAAGAACTGATAAAACAGACAATAAACCCGCTCCCATGGTGATTGGTGGACCTGTGATGTCAGAGATGCAGTCTGTAAACCTCTATCATTGAACCATCTCTGGCTGAGTGTCAGTCAGTGTGCCACTGGGTTTGGGGCACTAGTTCGGTTTTGATAGTGACGATGGCGTCATATAGCAACTTTCACTTGAATAGCACCACCACTCCCATATCAGTTGCCATGGAGATTAAGAGGGGTTTGAAAACAGTACCATAAAATGGTAGCACCTTCATAGGACGTTTCATACAATCCAGAGTCATATATAAACACCAGAGAGAAACTACTCACGGTTGGAAGGATCGTATGCGTTGTACTGAGCCTGGAAGCCTTTGTCTGTGAAGGACTCGTCAGAGTGGAACATCACAACCAGAGAGCTGGTGGTACTGGTAAGGGCCAGAGAAGACAACTCCCCACAGTATCTGACACAAAGCACACAACGTTTATTTGAGTGGAAATGCTGACATTGTATGTCAATAGGATGTCATGGTTTAAAGCAGAGAACACATTTCCTTCATCCTGTGATAATCAATAGTCATACTGTTCTATAAAGCGCCAGTAAGTAGAAGACAATTCTTACTTGGTGCCCATGACCTCTATGTAGTCTTTATGACACACCCTGACGTCCACTCTCGGCTCCTTCATACGGAACATGGTGAACTTGACACGTACCTGCTTCCCTGCAGGGACCTGAGACAGGGTTGTGTTCATGTGAGTCCTAAGAGTTGGAAAATGCCACCACTCCACCCCTTTGCTCTGGTCCTTAGAGGTACACACTTGTACCTTCCTTCTCATAGATTCTAAATAAATGGTGCAGGAAATATGGTGGGAAGTCCCTTGAGCCTGCTTACACCAATTCAATGATTTGAAATTCACAAGGGGAACGGGACCAAGTGAGAGGTGTAGGGAATTGGAACTTAACCTACAGTAACTGTGGGAGAACACCTAGCCCACATCCTCCCCCCAGACCCACAACCTTAATGGCTGCTGCTGCAGCAATAGGACAGATGAAGATGGAAGAGGTACTGAACAGCCTGGCTGACATTCTGCAGCCTCAGCATTCCCCTCATACAGAGCTATGGATGGTGCAGGAAAGAGGGGACTAGAGAGGGACCAGAGAGTGAGGGGGAAAATAGAGAGGTAGCAGAGAGAGGGGGGTAACAGAATGGGCTATGGTGCAGGATCACCTACCTCAATGGTCCACTTGCAGTCCAGGGCTGGGGGATAGAAGCTGGGGTAATGGGGAGAGCTAAAGTTCCCCTGAGCATCATTCAGGACTCCTCCACAACTTTTGGCTAAAATGGCAACAGTTGGGTCATTATTCTGTTCATCATGTTAACTTAGTGAAATATGGACTGTTTGACTGGTATTGTCGTTGTACATCTTGGTAAGGGGATGACTGTGTGATGTTATCTTACATGTTGTTAGGGGGATGATTGAGTACTCTGCACTAAAGCCGGGCCTCTGGACAGCACTGTCGGTGACAAGGTTGATGAGCATGATGTTACTGGACGACACCACCTCCAGGGGATTGCTGGGAGGCCTCTGACCACACTTGCTGTAGGAGGAGATTCATACAAGAAATGGAGACATCAGCCAATGACAGGGCTGGGAAACACTGATCATGGTGTGAGACTTCAATTCATTCACTGACAGAATGTGGTGCTGGCATGAAAGGCATAAACCATCAGTATACCATCTACACTGTGTTGTTAAAGTGACATAGTTCACTTTTAATAAAACACATGAATCAGAAACCCAAATAAGCCCATTCAATACATTTGAAATGTCTAAATAACTGATGAGCACCCACATATCAAAAAGCATTAAATCAACTGTTAAAGGGAAGAAAAATAGCCCTGCCCGCTCAGACACACGGCATTTCAAAGTCAAACAGGTATTTTAGCTAAGCGTTCCTGCAGCGTGGGCCGGCGGCCGGAGCCACAGAGGTGTGAATGACGCTGCAAGAGCAGCACTACATCTACCTGCAGCAGGGTAATGCCATTAGAAACTATTGTATTAAGGCCCTCAAACCTGGTGTCACCTTGGATAAATCTGATAGGCTGAGCAGCAATATAAAAATCTCATGCAGCGCCTGGCTACCCGCATTTGTTTGGCGAAGGGTTTGGAACTTGAAATTGCCTACAGTGTAGCCCCTACTGATTTGCACTCAAGTTGCCACAGTGGGGGGGGAAGAGAGAGAAGGAGAGAGAGCGAGAGAGAGAGACGCAAAAAGAGTCCACAGACAACCAACCACAATTACACACAGCAGCATGGCTGCTGGGTGGCACCCCTGGTAGATTGGAAAAGAGAGGTCCTTCTGAGCCAACTCAATCTCACTGAAGGTCCCCAATGTTAACAATGAAAGACGACGTGCTGGGCTAAATGCACCAGGATCCCAACAAGTGGCTAAAATTACCAATGATGTATTGGGAATGAAGTCCACAGCATTCGCTACACTTCAAAACGACCGTTTTCTCCCACGTTTTTCTATTCCCACTGGGGACCTTGGACCGGAACATTACTTTGTATTTGGCTCTCTTGGGAATCCTGGAAAACTACATGACACACTTGTACTTTCTTTCCTCATTAAGTAAGCATATGTTGGTACTGGTAGTATGCATGTCTTGGTTGGACCCTAATTAATAAAAGGTTGTTAACAAGTGGGATACACTGAGTGTACAAAACATTATGAACACCTTCCTAATATTGAGTTTTACCGCCCACTTTTACCCTTAGATGTTGGGCCATGTTGACTCCAACGCTTCCCACAGTTGCATCAAGTTGACTGGATGTGCTTTGGATGGTGGGCTATTCTTGATACACACAGGAAACTGATGAATGTGAAAAATCAGGCAGCGTTGCAGTTCTTGACACAGTCAAACCCGGTGCACCTGGCAACAACTACAATACCCCATTCAAAAGCACTTAAATTTGTCTTGTCCATTCACACACTCACAATCAATGTTTCACTTGGCTTAAAAAGCATTAACCCATCTCCTCCCTTCATCTACACTGATTGGAGTAGATTTAACAGGTGACATCAATAAGTGATCGTAGGTTTCACTTCGATTCACCTGGTCAGTCTGTCATGGAAAGAGTAGGTGTTCCTAATGTTTTGTATACTCAGTGTATGTTTCTTGGTAGGACGAAGAATATATTATTTCTTGTGCTGAAAGAAAGCAAGTTTGATGTTGAATTTCTGCTTCCTTTGTTAACATAGCGTTATCGATTGGAAACAAACCCGCATTCTCACAGCACAACAACTTATCAATTACACTTAGCCTAGACACCAGGAAACCACCTTCGATTGAACAAAGCCAATTTGTCTCACACAAATGTGGAATCTTACAATTTAATTCACTTGTCTGTGTATCACTGCTGATATTAAGACGGAGTTTGTCACAGATTTCCTTGGGCTACGGAGAATCGTGGCATTATGACAAACACTGGCCTGATTCAGCCTCTCTTATCACCATCCTGTATGAGAGTCTTTGGGTCCACGAAAAGCACTAATAAAAATCTGTGCATTATTCATATTATGTATTTATCATCATCACAGTAGTGGTTGTGAGAGCACTCACTGAGTGATGGCCTGGGACTCATCCGGGCTGAGGGAGTCGTAGATGGACACAAAATCATCAGAGCAGTCGTCCTCTATGTGGAAGTAGACGAAGCGGACTGAGATGGCGTTCTTTTCCGGGGCTCTGATCTGCCACTGGCAGCAGGACTGGGCCGGGTACTGATCTGGAAATCCTGGAGACTGGAAGCTCTGAACTAAAGTGCCAGCCTCCAACCGGAAGAAACACTCGAAATCTGACGGGCAGGAAATGAACAGCATAACAGATTACATTAGTAGATGTACAGACATAAATACAGTAGCCCAACAAGGCTGTGGGTTTTCCCTGGTCAGCTCACATGCTAAGGAAAAACAGACTCGCTAGTCCCAAAAGTGCAAATGCCAAGGCAGATGACATAGTGGAAAAAAAGATTAGAGCTGTGTTGTATGGCATTAATCAAAATGTCATATTATGGTGAGGAGAAATGTACACATCTTATACCATATCTACTACACTGTTCATCATTGTCAACTATCAACTCTCATCTGAAATTAAATGTAACATGGATTACGCCTCAACACAGAGGGTAAAAAAAAAGACGAGGGATATAGGCCAACATCCACTTTTATTCAGTAGTCCACTCATGTACTATATAGCCAGGGCTCTCAATCTCTTCATGAATGGAGCAGCAGCAGCATTATGTATCAAGCGGGGCAGGCATTCTCACAGACTGGCAGCAGCAGGGTGAACATCTAGCGGGCTGGAAAATTACAGCGAAATGTGATTGAAACGGGAGACAGTGGGTTTTACTCACCGGCTCTGGGGTTCCTGGCCATCCTGGGGTCTGTGCCTGGAGAGAAGAGGGGGGGAGAAGGGGGGGGGCGAGGGTGAGAGACAGAAGAGTGGTGGAATAAGAGGGGGAGGGAGAAGAGAGATGAAGGAGGAGAGGGAAAGGGGAAATGAGGTAAGGAGGGAGGAAGGGGGTTAAGAAAGTGTTACCAAACTGAGAAGCTGATAGAGTGATGCATGGGCGTATAATATTGGACTGTTGTTTAACGTCCCCTCGCCCCGCGGAGCCCAGGGATACATCTCTGTCTGACAGCCACATCAAATCATATAAACAGAAATCATTTTAAAGAGAGCAAAACCACTAAGTAATATAAGGTGACCTATTTGCAATGCAATGTGAAGTAGACAGCAGCTAGAATAATGATAATGGCTACAGCCAGGCAGGCAGGGAGCTAGAAGGCAGTCCAGGGGCCAACTACTGTAATGTCATTAGAAGATCCAAACTACATAAAGTGTCCAATCTCTGATACAATAGAAAACAGAGTGGCGTCCCTTATACCTCCACGTTATCTTATTAGGGCATGTCAGAGACATCTAGCTGGCATAGAACAGCCATTAATGCAGAAATCAGATCAGATATGAATGCTTATGGAAGATGACAGAGAGGGGGCTTGCTTCAGACAATACATTTCTCTTCATTAAACACGCCCCTTTAGTTGAGGGGAGGCCAACCATCCTTCCGGAGAGCTACTGGGTGTGCAGGCTTTTGATCCAACCCTGTTACCCTCTCATTCAGCTGATCAAAGTCCTGGTGAGCAGCCAATTAGTAGAATGATAGGTGTTGGATTTGGGTTGAAGCGGAAGCTTGCAGGACTCCGGGTAATTGGTCTCTGCTTGCTTAGTTTAAACCATAAGCCCCTAGATAAACCCCCTGCCCCAGAGACTACACCCCCTGGTTTGGTCTTCACTGGGTTGTACTAACTACTAACTCACGTGAGGCAGTGACTTGGCTGATGTGGAGGCTCTGGCCGGAGCGTTTGCCCTGCTCCCTGATGCCGTTCCACAGCACCTCCAGGACCCGCTCCTCAGAGAACTCTGGCAGTATCTCCAGGTCCGCTGCCGGGATGTCAAACTGGGTCCAGTAGTAGGCCAGCACCCCCTCACTGGGAGGGGGGGGGGGGGGAGAAAGAAAGAAAGAAAGAAAGAAAGGAGAAAGAGAGACTTGAAGGAAGAAGATCAAACTATGCTGCCTGAGGCCTTCATTGATCACTCACAGTCATACACTTCAACATTTCTATAGTGCAGGTTTTACCAAACCTCTCCTCAGGTACAGCTGGTGTTTTGAGTTGCTGTATTGGACGTCCCGTTGTCCAAATTACACTTATCCAATAAGCATTTTCAAATATTCATATTATGTACTAAAAAAAAGTGATCACATGACTAGCTTTATGGCCAACTGTACATTACCAACATGCAGAAACTCCACATCCCAGAATGCTCTCCTACCTGAAGGCAGTCACCACAGATGTGGTGTAGTACTTGGAGAGGAACTCAACTTGTTTGTAGTTGATCTTAAGCTGGTAAAAAAACAAAACATAAAAATGATCATTCACTAGGTTACCTGATGACCCATTTGCTGTTACCATGGCGAAGATTGGGAGCTGTGACCACAGATTTCAGCTGAATCCTCCATATAAGGTTAATTGATCAAGGTTACCATGGTGTTGGGAGTGCTCCAGGTATTGGCCAGTTAGATACCAAGAAAAGTTTGTCTGAGGCTGCAATAAGGCCCCTGAGAACAAGTGTGTATGCTTGCATTCCAACTGCCTGCATACCATGAATAACAGGGTTTCCATTGGAGATCCCATGGAGGACGAGTGCTTTCAGCTACAGATATGTGAAACAAATGTAGAAAGAAACTGTATATTTAATCCTAGCATGTGTTGTTACTAATCATGCTGTCTATTCATAGTGTGTGTGTGTGTGTGTGTGTGTGTGTGTGTGTGTGTTTGTGTGCGTCTGTGTGTGTGTGTGTTAAACTCCAGTTCAGACTGAATAAGAACGCATGTAGCGGACATGCAATTATCAGGCTGGTAAATGTTAAATCCAAAAGGTACAATATAAAGGCAGAGTAGCTGATCTCACCTCAGCTCCCTGAAACAGACTGAAGAGAGTAGTGAACGATCTTCATCTGTATCGACTCTGATAAGACCACATTGAGAACCGAGACTTTTCAATGGACCACAATGGACAAAGTCCATTAACAATTCCAGAGGAGAGCAAAATGCGTGATCCACTAAACTTGAAACCCAGAAGTGTAGAATGTGATCCCATTGCCGTTTTCAGAGCTCAAACAAGAGACGAAGTGTATCAGTAGTCATAAGCAGGGATTTCAAGGACTCTACAGAAAATGAACAACTACCCTCAAGGCCTGCTTGCCTCTGAAATAATTTCAATAATTCCCTAAAGCATAAAAGTTAGTGATTCTCAGCTTTAAAAAATGAATATTAAGCCTCTAGGATTTTGTGACAACCTAAGTGGGATTTCCTTATTCAAAGCTTTCTAAGCACAAATGCCATATTCTAAAGCAGGAAACAGCAGACTACCAAATCAACAACACTACCAAGTCAACCACACAGCACCTCCAACATACAGGGAGGTGCATTGTTCCCTCAAAAAAAAACTATATTCTTTAGTCTTGCCAGTGGAGCCAATAGTGTGTTGGTTTCTGATTGGCTTTGTTAGTTAATTTGCATATACTGTAGACCCAATCACCAACATATAACAACACTTTGCTCTACTGCATCTACAACACATGGCCAGAGGAAGAACTGAATGTACCAAGCAGAGAATAATGGTGGTGGTGTGTTCTGTTGTCACATTAATGCTCAGTGAACAGTCATCCAGAATTCCATTCAGACCACCTCGGTTTTCACACAGACCTTACATTGTCACTCATGCAACCATACATTCTAAAGCAATGCCACACTGACCGGGGGTTTAGAAATAGCAGTTTATCATTGTCATGTTCCCAAGTGGCGATGCACACATCTCCGTTACTCTAATGAAAGGAAATGTTGGAGGACATAACAGAGTAACTAGATGATGTCCTCTCTTCCAGTCCACCCACACAAATATGCCTTTAGCCAGCTCCTTCCACCAGGACAAAAACATGCTGTGGCAGATAGCTACAACAAACAAGAGAGAGAAACTGAATCTCAGTCAGTTCTGAACTCTGATACCTGACTTAATACCGTACCTGACCTAAAGGGTATTGTGGGTGGAGGTTAACTTGGTAGAAGGGTATTGGACCTGTCATCAATCTATCCATCAAAAGTTCAAGGAATTTCAACTTTTGACGCAGGCAAGAAACTGATTGGAAATGACGGATGTCTGTCTGTCATATCATCACTTTTGTCTGTCACCATATGACCACCATAGAAAAACTAAATCTGTTCAAACTGTTTTATAACAGAACATCACCAGGACATGGCATCTGAGCCTAAATCGGGGTCAAACTCACAATCTCTTCCAGGTCGTCTGCCAGCTTGTTGAATTCTGTGCTGGTGGGGTCCTCCAGATTCTGGTTGTAGGGCACATTGTCCAGCTTCATGTGCCCGCTATACAGCCGCTGAGCTGGGACACGCTTCATACTCATGGTGGCCGCAGACTCCCTGCCTTTGACCGAGGAAAAGAGATTAGGAGAAAGAGGAAGTCATTTAGAAAAATTCTACATGCAACACCAATGCCTCCTCATACACTTCCAGAGATAGTTAATATGATTCTCTGCTGGAGCAAATAAAAAGAGAACAGGGATTTAGGAGAATTAGGAGTTTGTTTATCTGTTGATTATCTCTCTGTAAAAGCCTCTTTGATCAGGCTGTAGACTGAGCGTGTGACTGTCAGGGTGTTCCGTCTACTCTGCACCGCACCACTTTACTCCCCTGAATTATTAACACCAAACAAATTAAGGCCTGTCAAACAAACAGGTTATCAATGGCAAATTAAAACTTCCAAACTTTCCACTTATTACAGATATTTGTATCAAACGTCTAGGCCATCAAAGAAGCAGCCAGGCAGCGCCTGTGAATGTGAAATCTCCTGGGTGTGCCCTGTAGATGGCAGGTTTAGATTGGCCAATGGCAGTTGGCTAGGGCTGCCAACTCAAACCCAAGTCTTTCTGGTCAATTATAAAAAGCTGTTTGGCATTACTTACATTTCAGCTATCAATGTTCAGACTTTAGAAGAAACAAACCTCCCAGAATACTCCAGGACAAATTGAGAGGGTTGGAAATTAGCAACATTAGTACAGTTGAAGTTATTGAGCCACTTTGAGGCATCCTTTGCATTTTCACTCCGTCAGACTGAGCGATAGTACCTAGTCTATGATTATTACATGCATTAATCTCAGACTACATAGCAAAGTTGTACTCACTAACAAAGAACCAGATGAGGATTCCTGTCACGGCTGCCAAGACAAGCAGAGCGATGAGGACTCCCACTATCACTCCAGTCTTCTTCTTCAATGCCATCTTCTCTTTGTTATCCAAGAAGGTGACCTGCTCATGTCGCCCGTTCTGCCCCTAGGTAGACAGAGGCAGACAGACATAAAAAGAGGGAGATAAGTGATTTTTTTACCTACATTTATATGATGAGATTACTAATACTCAAGACGTAGGAGTACAATAACATATCCAGTGTAGAGTATGCGAGTCATCTAACTTGCAGGACGACATGGAGATTGTTAGGAGATCATAGTTTCAGGATGATTTCAGGAAGATACTGAACACTGAAGTACAAGACAGTAACTATAGCCACCTCCAGACTCCAGTCTTACCATACGAGGTGAAAGTAATGACAGTGGACTTGTAAAAAGCTACAAAGGAAAAGCCAGTGACTTCAACAAAAGACACTAGAAACAAATTGCCAACTCTACTGATCCAGGCATCAGAAAGTTCCCATCGTCAACATTCGAACAGTAACAAAGAACTAAATGAAAGCTAAGATTCTGTGGCTCGGCAACTAAAATCAAGAGGCAACAGCCGCTGCATTATCCCAAAGAGGAACTGATCCAACTCACTGTTCTCATCAGGAAGGGTTATGTATCACTAGTATAACCTAAGCCATACTTCTCATTTCACATTGGGGGCTAAAACCTTACTAATAAATTTAAAAAGAGATGAGCGCACAGAGAGAGAGAGAGAGAGAGAGACGTCCTTGAGGTGTTGCCATGGAAAGTTCAGTGTGTGTCTGTCTATCAGTGCAGTAGTCAGAAGTGTGGTGTGTGTAGGTCAGCAGGGGAAAAACAGACAATTGCATTGTTTGTGAAACTGACCGAAATCTGGATCATCACCCTGTATTAGACTGACGGTGAATTGCAAAGACGTCTAAGCACCGATTCACACCATAACAACAATGGTGTCTGTTTTACATGACTATGTTTTTGTTTCATTTGTAAATGAACAAAATGGGGAAAATCACTGACAAGTCAAAACGGGCCCAACCAGTTTAGCGACCGGAGAGCACACACGTTGCATTGCAGAGAAGACTTCCATGGCACTCTGCATGTTCTCCACCTTCTCTAAGGAACCGCCAACTGTGAGCAAGTACTTGGTGACATCAACAACAATGCTCCCTAGCCACTGCCTCACCATGTCACTAAAACGTCAACAAAACGAAGCAGCTGATTGTGGATTTCAGGAAACGGCAGAGGGAGCACGTCCCTATCCACATCGATGGGACCGCAGTGGAGAAGGTGAAAAGCTTTACGTTTCTCGGCGTACACATCACTGTCAATCTGAAATGCTCCACCCGCACATACAGGGGCTGTTGCGCACTAAGACCCTCAAACTTTTACGGATGCACAATTGAGAGCATCCTGTCGGGCTGTATTGCCTGGTACAGCAAGTGCATCGCCCACAACCACAAAGGGTGGTGCGGTCTGCCCAACGCATCACCAGGGGCACACTGCCTCCCCTCCAGGACACCTACAGCACTCGATGTCACAGGAAGGCCAAAAAGATCATCAACCACCCGAGCCACTGCCTGTTCACCCCGCTACCATCCAGCAGGCGAGGTCAGCACGGTCCCAAAGCTGGGACAGAGAGACTGAAAAACAGCTTCTATCTTAAGGCCATCAGACTGTTGAACAGCTGGCTACCACCCGGTTACTTAAACCTGTTTTTTTTTAACCTTTATTTAACTAGGCAAGTCAGTTAAGAACAAATTCTTATTTTCAATGACGGCCTAGTGGGTTAACTGCCTTGTTCAGGGGAAAAACGACAGATGTTGTTTTATTTACCTTGTCAGCTCGGGGATTCGATCTTGCAACCTTTCTGTTACTAGTCCAACGCTCTAACCACTAAGTACACAGAGATCCTTGATGAAGTCCTGAGCGCAATGGTGCAGGTTCTTAGACTGGGGTGAAGTTTCACCTGCCAACAGGACAACTACCCTAAGCACACAGCCAAGACAACGCAGGAGTGGCTTCGGGACAAGTCTCAATGTCCTTGTGTGACCCCAGCCAGAGCCCGAACTTGAACCTGATCGAACATCTCTGGAGACCTGAAAATGGCTGTGCAGCAACGCTCCCCATCCAACCTGACAGAGCTTCGGAGAATCTGCAGGGAAGGGGATTAACTTCCCAAATTCAGGCGTGTCAAGCTTGTAGCGTCATACCCAAGAAGACGGTCTGTGAACGATCTGAATACTTATGTTAATGTGAGATCTCAGTTGAATTTGTGTGTTGGGGTCTGAATACTTTCCGAAGGCACTGTATTCTATTCTACTGCATTTGTCAATGCCACACCGACATTGCTCGCCCTAATATTTATAAATATTTTAAAATTCCATTATTTTATTTTTAGATTTCTGTGCATTGTTATATATTACTGCACTGTTGGAGTTAGACACACAACCATTTCGCAACACCTGCAATAACATCTGCTAAATGTGTGTATGTGACCATTAAAATTGATGTCATATTGACTTATGTGCATATAGTGACTCACCATATCAGCCCTCTCTCTCTCCCTACAGTACTTCAGTATGATGGGTAAGTTCAGGGCTACCTGGGGCATAGGCTAAGATCTATGTGCCCTGCCCTGGGTCCAGGGTGTGTGTCCGAGTACACTTGCGCAAGAGACGACAGAGAGCGATTACAGAGCAGATAGTAATCACCGCACACAATTGCCTCTGAGCCTGTGGCCCAGCGTGGAGAGACGGACTCGATCCACCATTAGGGACGGGAGAATCGCTTCGGTATTAAATCAATTTGTCAGAAGTGCCGCCCCTTAAGACGGGGGCTCAATTACACTGGTCTAGATGATAACTCATCGCAATTAAAGGCCATTCTTACCACGCTCCGGCTCTCACACATGCCTCCTAATTGGAATTTCTAACAGCAATCATGGTCTGGAATTAAGGGAATCATTAGGGATGGGGTCAGTGAGCGCTCGGGGGTCGCTCTCTCCATCAGTCACCCTGTTCACAGTCTAATAAAACCATTACATGCTTTTCGTCATGTCCCCTTTGTCTCCATCTCTCTCTGCCCTCAAACAAAAATACTACTCCCTCCAGTTAGATCCATTTGTGAACTGTGCTGATGTCTTTCCAACTACAGGCCTCAGTAGTGTCCTATGATTACACAGGAAATGGTGCTGAATGCATTAGACAGTGGACACACACCTTTCACTGACAGTATAAACAGAACAGAAGAAAACAAATCAAAAACACTGCAAAAGCCTGTCACAGTGTATTGACTGTAAAAACAAAACGGTAAAAATAGTGCCTTCAGAAAGTATTGATACGAAAAACATAAATGATCTAATTTACATAAGTATTCAAATCCCTGAATATTAGAATCACCTTTGGCAGCGATTACAGCTGTGAGTCTCTCTGGGTATGTTCTAAAGAGCTTTACACACCTGGATTGTACAATATGTTCCCATTATTCTTTTGAAAAGTATTCAAATTGATTGTTGAACATTGCTAGACAACCATTTAAGTCTTGCCATAGATTCAAGCAGATCTAAGTCAAAACTGTAACTCGGCCACTCAGGAACATTTACGGTCTTCTTGGTAAGCAAATGCAGTGTAGATTTGACCTTGTGTTTTAGGTTATTGCCCTGCTAAAAGGTGAATTAATCTCCCAGTGTCTGGTAGAAAGCAGACTCAACCAGGTTTTCCCTCTAGATTTTGCCTGTGCTTAGCCCCATTCCTTTTCTATCCCGATTAAACTCCCCAGTCCTTAACGATTAGAAGCATACACACAACACAGACATCCCTATGTTTGAAAATCTGGAGAGTGGCACTTTGTAATGTGATGTATTGGATTTGCCCCAAACATAACTTTTTGTACTGAATAGTAAGTGCTAATTGTTTGGCACATTTATTGCAGTATTACTCTAGTGCATTGCTGCAAATAGGATGCATGTTTATGAATAGTTTTATTCTGTACAGGCTTCCTTCTTTTCACTGTCATTTAGGTTAGGTCAAAAAGACATTCAATGCCCATCTACCAATAGGTGCCCTTCTTTGCAAGGCACTGGAAAACCTCCCTGGTCTTTGTGGTTGAATATCAAATGCACTGCTCAACCTCACAATTATCTGTATGTGTGGGGTACAGAAATGAGTCATTCAAAAATCATGTTAAACACTGTTATTACACAGAGTGAATCCATGCAATTTGTGACTTGTTTAGCAAATTTGTATTCAAATCAAATGTTATTGGTCACATACACATGGTTAGCAGATGTCATTGCGAGTGTAGCGAAATGCTTGTGCTTCTGGTTCCGACAGTGCAGCAATATCTAACAAGTAATATGTATCAATTCCACAACAGATACCTAATACACACAAATCCAAGTAAAGTAATAAGAATATATAAATATATGCATGAGCAATGACAGAGCGGCACAGGCTAAGATGCAATAGAGAGTATAGAATACAGTATAGAATACAGTATATCCATATGAGATAAGTAATGCAAGATATGAAAACATTATTCAAGTGCCATTATTAAAGTGACTAGTGTCCATTTATTAAAGTGGCCAATGATTTCAAGTCTGTATGTAGGCAGCAGCCTCTCTGTGCTAGTGATGGCTGTTTAACAGTCTGATGGCCTTGAGATTGAAAAACAGCTTCTGTCTCGGTTCCAGCTTTGATTCACCTGTACTGACCACGCCTTCTGAATGGTAGCGGGGTGAACAGACAGTGGCTCGGGTGGTTGTTGTCCTTGATGATCTTTTTGGCCTTCCTGTGACATCGGGTGCTGTAGGTGTCCTGGAGGGCAGGTAGTTTGCCCCCGGTCCGGTGATGCATTGTGCAGACCGCACCACCCTCTGGAGAGCCCTGCGGTTGTGGGCGGTGCAGTTTCCATACCAGGTGGTGATACAGCCCGACAGGATGCTCTCAATTGTGCATCCTGTGAACGTTTGTGAGGGTTTTAGGTGACGAGACAAATTTCTTCAGCCTCCTGAGGTCGAAGAGGTACTGCTGAAGAGGAGAAGAGGCGCTGCTGTTGTGCCTTCTTCACCACACTGTCTGTGTGGGTGGACCATTTCAGTTTGTCCGTGATGTGTACGCAGAGGAACATAAACTTTCCACCTTCTCCACTGATGTCCCATGTGGATAGGGGGGTACTCTCTCTGCTGTTTCCTGAGGTCCACGATCATCTCCTCTGTTTTATTGATGTTGAGGGAGAGGCAATTTACTTTTCTGACACCACACTCCGAGAGCCCTCACCTCCTCCCTGTAGGCTGTCTCAACGGTAGTAGGCTTGATGACCAACAACGACGTGTCATCTACAAACTTAAATGACTGAGTTGGAGGCGTGCATAGCCATGCAGTCATGGTTGAACAGTGAGGACAGGAGGGGGCTGAGCACACACCCTTGTGGGGCCCCAGTGTTGAGGATCAGCAAAGTGGAGATGTTGTTTCCTACCTTCACCACCTGGGGGCGGCCCGTCAAAGTCCAGGACCCAATTGCACAGGGCGGGGTTGAGAACCAGGCCATCAAGCTTAATGATGAGCTTGGAGGGTACTATGGTGTTGAATGCTGAGCTGTAGTCAATGAACAGCATTCTTACATATGTATTCCTCTTGTCCAGATGGGATAAGGAGGTGTGCAGTGTGATGGTGATTGCATCGTCTGTGGACCTATTTGGGCGGTAAGCAAATTGAACTGGGTCTATGGTGACAGGTAAGGTAGAAGTCATATTCCTAAACTTTAGGTTTGCATCAAAAAAGGGGTTGAATACTTATTGACTCAGGAAACTTTTAAAAAAAAAATAAATTAGTAAACATTTCTAAAAACATAATTCTACTTAGGCTAGAGACCAAAAAATCTAAGTGTAATCCATGTTAAATTCAGGCTGTAAAACAACAACAAAAAGGGTGGAAAAAGTCAAAGGGTGTGAATACTTTCTGAAGGCACGGTATGTGACCACGACAAGCACGAGGGGACATCTGGAGAGCTAATTGTATTAACTAAACAATAAGGTATAGTAGGACTGCTAGGCATACAGTAGGGTAGCAGCATATTAGTCAAACCAGTTAGACTGATGGGTAATGAGGTGTTCTGTACTGAGGTGTGGTCCAGAGAAATAGCTAACAATGACAAGCACCTTTTCACACACAACCATTTGATTTTTGTAATATAAACATACATATGTGCATCCTCTGTGTGTTTTTCTTATTGTGTAGTACATTACATTGCATGATGTGGCTTTAGATAGTGGGAACGAAAGTCAAACCAAATGAGTAGTCTGATTCAGCCTGCACAATATAACTGAGCAGTGCAACTGCGCTTTCAATAGACAGGCATTCCATCTGTTTAAATGTTAACCAGGAGTGTCAATGGTTGTTGTTTAAATCCTCAATCATTATCTATGAAGCACCTTTCCAATGTCAGCTCCACCAGAACTTTAGAAACCTGCTGGTTGAAATATCTCATCAGCCTAAAACTACATGGCTTATGAGATCTATTTATTACAAGTGTAAATGCATTTGTGAAAGCATATTTAAATGTAAAATTTCACATCAAACGTGACAACACTAACCTTCTCTGGCTAGTAACATTAACTGTAATTGAAAATGTAGTGTTATAATTAAGTCATGATATAGCTATGCTTTGTTTATGACAATGAACATTCTAATAGTCCCCGTTATTATGTTATGGAACTTTGACCATATAATAACCCATAACATTAGATTACAGATAAGAGGTAGAAAATGGTCATGACAAGTGTCATTACTACAGACGTTGTAGAGGTTATTTTGTTCTAGTACAATAACACTACCACATTGTGCTGAGTTAGTGTGAATTCTCTCTCCCTGGATACCATGTAGTTACTAGGTGACTGGGTTCATTTAATAACCAACCTGCTCTACTGGTCATGCGTGAGAGACTGCAGTAGGCAGGGTTAACGGGCCGTTCCACAGGACGGTCAGGAGACCGCAGACTGTTGGAGAGTCCCTGGCTGAATTCCTACCTGGGTGTCCCCTTACCGCTCACTTCCACTCTGACCCATAGCGCTCACGCACTACCAGATAGAGAGCGAGGGAAAGAGGAGAGAGGACAGTGTGTGCTCTGATTTGACCGAAACAGCCACATTCCTCCGTAACCACACTCCACTGCTGACACTGATCCTGTCTGGGAAAGGACAGGTCACAGTGACCTCACCTGACCTGACCCTCAGCTCAATCTTGGGATCTCTGGAATTCTAAGATCATAAATTTGCTGTTGTGCCCTTATATCCATAAACAAGGTGGATCCCCAAATGTAACGCATCTCCACGTGTACAAATAGATCTTCTGTGAACAATTATGCCAGTCAGTAGAGGAATATGCATTACTGGCCAAAACAGAGTTGGTGGTGGTTATAATACTGTAATCACTCATGTTCTCTTGCTCCGTTTCCAGATATCCTTTCTTGAAGCGCAATTTAAAACGGGCAATCTGCAGTTCATACAATAACAAAGTGGGTACCCCGCCACGGTTTGTCTAAAAAGCTGAGGTATATGAGGCCGGAGAAATATAACCACTCAAATTCATAGAAAAAGCTATGGATGCAAGAACTGACCATCCATTATATATCAAAATTATAGATTTAACCATGTTGAGACTATACAGTGTTTGTTTACATTTACAATGTTTACAAACAGAACTAAAACAAGCTTATATTTGGGGTTCTGATGGGGATCGACAGTTGAACTAAGCTCATGAGTTTATAAGTTATATTTTTCCAGAATCAATGGGTACACACTGAGTACACCCCCCCCCCCTTGCAATTTAGCTAGCTGAAATAAATTACATTTTTTCACAAATTCTGAGTGAAATAATGTATCAATTGTAAAACTCACTCACTGTTAAAAGTCACCCATGCATACACCACAAGACATGCCACCAGAGGTCTCTTCACAGTCCCCAAGTCCAGAACAGACTATGGAAGCACACAGTACTACATGACTGCATGGAACTCTATTCCAAATCAAGTAACTTATGCAAGCTGTAAAATCAGATTTAAAAAAAAACATCTCAAAATGCACCTTATGAAACAACGGGAACTGTGAAGAGACCCACACACACAGCCATACATACACACAATAGCATACGCACTATACACACCCACGTATTTTGTGTTTTAGATATGTGGTAGTAGAGTAGCGGCCTGAGGGCACAACCTTAATGTGTATCTGTTGTGACATTTTATGTAATGTTTTTTTTATTGCATAAAACTGCCTTAATTTGGCTGGACCCCAGGATGAGAAGCTGCTGCTATAATAAATACAAATACTCAAGAGGATTCACACAGGAAATCCTAAAATGGTAACTGAGGAAATGACAAAGCAGGACTATGACATCATTCCCCGATACTAAGGTGGATAACACACAGTGCCTTCAGAAAGTATTCATACTCCTTGACTTATTCCAATTTGTGTTACAGCCTGAATTAAACATGGATTAAATACCCCATAATGCCAAAGTGAAAAGATGTTTTTGGACATTTTTGCTAATATATGTGAAATGAAATATAGAAATATCTAATGTACATACGTATTCACAACCCTGAGTTAATACATGTTACAAATCACCTTTGGCATCGATTACAGCTGTAAGTCTTTTTGGGTAAGTCTATAATGCTGTTTTTATACGGTACGAGATAGACAGTAGACAGCAAAGTGGATGTCATTGTTTTCAATGAGAGCACAATGGTAAATGCCATTGAGGCTGGCTGTGAATGCCGTCAGCTGCCACAGTAGATGGAACTTGCCGCCAGAGTTCAAATATTTCAACTTTTTCTGTAGCGTTGTTTTCTACCGGATGTTGATTTACCCATCTACCGATAGCTGCCCTTCTTCGCGAGGCATTGGAAAACCTCCCTGGTCTTTGTGTTTGAAATTCGCTGCTTGACTGAGGGACCTTACAGATAACTGTATGTGTGGGGTACAGAGATGAGGTAGTCATTCAAAAATCATGATAAACACTATTAATGGCACAAAGTGTGAGTCCATGCAACTTAATATGTGATTTGTTAAGCAAATATTTACTCCTGAACTTATTTATGCTTGTCATAACAAAGGGTTTGAATAGTTGACTTAAGATATTCATCTTTAATTCATTTGTAAAAATGTCTAAAAACATCATTAAACTTTGACATTATGGGGTATTGTGCGTAGGCTAGTGACAGAAAACCTCAAATTGAATCCATTTTAAATTCAGGCTGTAACACAAAATGTGGAAAAGTCAAGGGGTGTGAATACTTTCTGAAGGCACGGTATGTTCGATCCATGGGTCATCTATGGTTGCCATAAAGAACAATTGTACAAAGAAAAACTTAGAGGCTAAGAAAATAGAATATGATAGAGGAAACTTTTTACACTTAACAAGTGACAGCCCCCACGTGTCTCAGCTTTCACATGACGAGCAACAAAGTAATACAAATATACATATACCGTACCAGTCAAAGTTGACAGCTACTCATTCCAGGGTTTAACTTTATTTGTTAATATTTTCTACATTGTAGAATAACAGTGAAGACATCAAAACTATGAAAAAACACATATGGAATCACATAGTAACCAAGTGTTAAATCAAAATATATTTTATATTTGAGATTCTTCTAAGGAGCCACCCCTTGCCTTGATGACAACTTTGCACACTATTGGCAGTCTCTCAACAAGCTTCATGAGGTAGTCATCTGAAAAGCATTTCAATTAACAGGTGTGCCGTAAAAGTTAATTTGTGGAATTTCTTTCCTCCTTAACGCGTTTGAGCCAGTTAGGGTAGTGATAAGGTAGGGTGGTATACAGAAGACAGCCCTATTTGGTAAAAGACCAAGTCCATATCATGGCAAGAATAGATCAAAAAAGCAAAGAGAAACAACAGTCCTTCATTACTTTAAGAGATGAAGGTCAGTCAATACAGAGAATTTGAAGAACTTTTAACGTTTATTCAAGAGCAGTCGTAAAAACCATCAGGAGCAATGAAGAAACTGGCTCTCATGAGGACCACCACAGGAAAGGAAGACCCAGAGTTACCTCTGCTGCAGAGAATAAGTTCATTAGAGTTGACAGCTTCAGAAATTAAAGCCCAAATAAATGCTTCACAGAGTTCATGTAACAGACATCAATATCAACTGTTCAGAGGAGTCTGTGTGAAAATCAGGCCTTCATGGTCTAATTACTGCAAAGAAACCACTAAAGGACACCAATAAGAAGAAGAGACTTGCTTGGGCCAGGAAACACACGAGCAATGGACATTAGACCGGTGGAAATCTGTCCTTTGGTCTGGAGTACAAATTGGAGATTTTTGGTTCCAACCACTGTGTCTTTATGAGATGCAGAGTAGGTGAACAGATGATCTCTGCATGTGTAGTTCCCACTGTGAAGCATGGAGGAGGTGGTGTGGGAGTGCTTTGCTGGTGACACTGCCAGTGATTTATTTAGAATTCAAGGCACACTTAACCAGCATGTCTACCACAGAGTATTCCGCATTCATACACCATGCCATCTGGTTTGCGCTTAGTGGGACTATCATTTGTTTTCAACAGGACAATAACCCAACACACCCCCAAGCTGTGTAAGGGCTATTTGACCAATAAGGAGAGTGATGGAGTGCTGCATCAGATGAACTGGCCTCCACAATCACCTCAACCCAATTGAGAAGGTTTGGGATGAGTTGGACCGCAGAGTGAAGGAAAAGCAGCCAACAAGAGCTCAGCATATGTGGGAACTCCAAGACTTTTGGAAAAGCATTCCAGGTTAAGCTGGTTGAGAGAATGCCAAGCCTGAGCAAAGCGGTCATCAAGGTGGCTACTTAGAAGAATCTCAAATATAAAACGCATTTCATTGAACACTTTTTTTGGTTACTACACGATTCCATAGTTGTTATTTCATAGTTCTGATGTCTTCATTATTATTCTACAATGTAGAAAACTGTAAAAATAAAGAAAAACCCTGGAATGAGTAGGTGTGTCCAAAACCTTTTGACTGGTACTGTATGTATGTATGTATGTATGTATGTATGTATGTATACACACACACACAAATAAATACAAATACAGGATGTGGCCAGGGCAGGGAGCTAAGAAGAAGTACAGAAAAGTAGGGCTAGGAATTTCCCGGGGCCTCACAATACAATATCATGATACAAAGGTGCCAATACGATATTTATTGCGAATCTATATGTATTGAAATTTGATACTGTGATTTCATTGCGATTCGATATTACAAACATATTGCTCAACATGTGTCTGCTGCAGAAGGAAAATAGAGAGCCATGAGAATGAATCTTGATCAGTAGTGGAAATAAAAGTTAAGAAAGCAAATTGGCTCCCTTTTTAAAAAGATGGGGAACAAGCAATGAAGGAAAAACACTGGAGTTTTGGTGCAGGTAAAGCCAACAAGCGCAAAAATAATATTGCAATATCGTCAAAAACAAAATCCAAATATGTAACTGTATGGATTTCCCCCCCCCATCACTACAGAAAAGGGGATCTGCTTTCCAGCAATCCTGACCCATACAATTTACCTATACAAATAGGTTAATTTCTTTGCACAAGCATCAATTTCTTCTACATCTTTCCACTAGTGACACTTTACTTGCAACATTTTTTTTTTATGTATTTCAAAACATTAGCAGTGAGTGAAATTGTAAACATGCTTCATGGTTGTTAATATCATTGATGAAAAGCAACTCTTGATTGGGTTTAGGGCTGTGAGAAGCAACTCACACATAAAAATATATGACCTACAGTGGGGCAAAAAAGTATTTAGTCAGCCACCAATTGTGCAAGTTCTCCCACTTAAAAAGATGAGGCCTGTAATTTTCATCATAGGTACACTTCAACTATGACAGACAAAATTGAGGGAAAAAATCCAGAAAATCACATTGCAGGATTTTTAATGAATTTATTTGCAAATTATGGTGGAAAATAAGTATTTGGTCAATAAAAGTTTCTCAATACTTTGTTATATACCCTTTGTTGGCAATGACAGATGTCAAACGTTTTCTGTAAGTCTTCACAAGGTTTTCACACACTGTTGCTGGTATTTTGGCCCATTCCTCCATGCAGATCTCCCCTAGAGCAGTGATGTTTTGGGGCTGTTGCTGGGCAACACAGACTTTCAACTCCCTCCAAAGATTTTCTATGGGGTTGAGATCTGGAGACTGGCTAGGCCACTCCAGGACCTTGAAATGCTTCTTACGAAGCCACTCCTTCGTTGCCCAGGCGGTGTGTTTGGGATCATTGTCATGCTGAAAGACCCAGCCACGTTTCATCTTCAATGCCCTTGCTGATGGAAGGAGGTTTTCACTCAAAATATAACGATACATGGCCCCATTCATTCTTTCCTTTACATGGATCAGTCGTCCTGGTCCCTTTGAAGAAATACAGCCCCAAAGCATGATGTTTCCACCCCCATGCTTCACAGTAGGTATGGTGTTCTTTGGATGCAACTCAGCATTCTTTGTCCTCCAAACACGACGAGTTGAGGGGGGGGGGGGGGGACACGTCTGACACTGCAGGATTTGAGTCCCTGGCAGCATAGTGTGTTACTGATGGTAGGTTTTGTTACTTTGGTCCCAGCTCTCTGCAGGTCATTCACTAGGTCCCTCCGTGTGGTTCTGGGATTTTTGCTCACCGTTCTTGTGATCATTTTTTTTTTATTTTTTTTTTATTTCACCTTTATTTAACCAGGTAGGCTAGTTGAGAACAAGTTCTCATTTGCAACTGCGACCTGGCCAAGATAAGGCATAGCAGTGTGAACAGACAACACAGAGTTACACATGGAGTAAACAATTAACAAGTCAATAACACAGTAGAAAAAAGGGGAGTCTATATATACATTGTGTGCAAAAGGCATGAGAAGGTAGGCAAATAATTACAATTATGCAGATTAACACTGGAGTGATAAATGATCAGATGGTTATGTACAGGTAGAGATATTGGTGTGCAAAAGAGCAGAAAAATAAATAAATAAAAACAGTATGGGGATGAGGTAGGTGAAAATGGGTGGGCTATTTACCAATAGACTATGTACAGCTGCAGCGATCGGTTAGCTGCTCAGATAGCAGATGTTTGAAGTTGGTGAGGGAGATAAAAGTCTCCAACTCCAACTTCATTTTGACCCCACGGGGTGAGATCTTCCGTGGAGCCCCAGATCAAGGGAGATTATCAGTGGTCTTGTATGTCTTCCATTTCCTAATAATTGCTCCCACAGTTGATTTCTTCAAACCAAGTATATATAAAAAAAAGTATGTGGACACCGTGTTAAACATTTGGCTGAAATTTGGCTGAAATATCCAAATCTACACACTGCTAACAGGTGTATAAAAATTAGCACACAGTCATGCAATCACCATAGACAAACATTGTTAGTATAACCTTAAGGAAGAGCTCAATGACTTTCAACGTGGCACCGTCACAGGATGCCACCTTTCCAACAAGTCAGTTGGTCAAATTTCGGCCCTGCTAGAGCTGCCCCGGTCAACTGTAAGTCCTGTTATTGTGAAGTGGAAACATCTAGGAGCAGCAACGGCTCAGTCGCCGAAGTGGTAGGCCACACAAGCTCATAGAATGGGACCGCTGAGTGGTGAAGCAAGTAGAGCGTAAAAATAATCTGTCCTCGGTTGCACTCACTACCGAGTTCCAAACTGCATCTGGAAGCAATGTCAGCACAAGAACTGTTCGTCGGGAGCATCATGAAATGGATTTCCATGGCCGAGCAGCTGCACATAAGCCTAAGGTCACCATGCTCAATGCCAAGCATCGGCTGGAGTGGTGTAAAGCTCACCTCCACTGGACTTTGGAACAGTGGAAACGAGTTCTCTGGAATGATGAATCACGCTTCGCCATCTGGCAGTCCGATGGGCAAATCTGGGTTTAGTGGATGCCAGGAGAACGCTACCTGGCCAAATTTTTGTGCCAACTATAAAGTTTGGTGGAGGAGGAACAATGGTCTGGGGCTCTTTTTCATGGTTCGTGCTAGGCCCCTTGGTTCCAGTGAAGGGAAATCAACGCTACAGCACACAATGAGATTCTAGATGATTCTGTGCTTCCAACTTTTTGGCAACAGTTTGGAGAAGGCCCTTTCCTGTTTCAGCATGACAATGCCACTGTGCACAAAGCAAGGTCCATAGAGAAATGGTTTGACGAGATCGGTGTAGAAGAACTTGACTGGCCTGCACAGAGCGCTGGTCTCAACCTCATCGAACACTTTTGGGATGAATTGGCTGCGAGCCAGGCCTAATCGCCCAACATCAGTTCCCAACCTCACTAATGCTCTTGTGGCTGAATGGAAGTCAGTCCCCGCAGCATGTTCCGACATCTAGTGGAAAGTCTTCCCAGAAGAGTGGAGGCTGTCATAGCAGCATCCATATTAATGCACATGATTTTGGAATGAGATGTTCGACAAGCAGGTGTCCACATACTTTTGGTTATGTAGTGTACGTGTTCATCAGAGTACTGCTCTTAACGACACTTGTGTACGCAAAGGAGCATTTTCTCTTAGACACAACTCATGAAAAGCTACTGCATGTACTAACTTACTGTGTAACCTGGAAATATATCAATGACAACCAGGATATCTGTGTGGACATCTCCATGATCCAATTCTACAGACTATACCAGCTCTATGTGTAGCTAAGGTTTAACTATCACTTCAGTATTTGTTACGGGAAACCTAGAGACAGTCCAAGAACTATGACAATGCATACTGTACAAAGCAGGAAAACTAGGAGTACATTCCTGAGCATGAATGATCTGCACAAGACAGCACCTATCTCAACAGGACACTCAGGGAAAACAGACTATATGATTCAGTATACCAGCAAGTATTCAGAATTATTGTTCCTTTCCCTTACAAATATGATATCCCTCATCTTGTCCCTAAAAAGTGCATGTTCTTTCAGAGGACTCCAACCTCCTGTTTGCTTTTCTCTTTTGACTGAGCTCAAAACTATGTAGCATTTCACAACCCTCATTTTTTAATCAACATGACTATGCATGTGTAAACATCAAAACCAACATTTATAATAATATCAAAATGCAGTGTGAGGAAGAGGTTTTCCATAGAGGAACCTACCTTCCCCCCCTCTCTAAACTCCTCTATGCAGCGACTAACTTTCTTCTCAGTAGTCTTCCTCTGTGGGTGAGCAGCAGCGAGGCTGGAGGGGGATCGAGTCAGGACAGGTCTGGGATCCACAGGGTATCCGAATACCTGGCCATCCATCCTCAAATTATATGATAATGAACATAAACATACAACATAAAAAATTAACTATAAACGTACTTCCTGGAAGTGTTCACTTGTGGTATGTTGTCACTGAAAGTCAATTGGTTTGCCTACATGGGCTGAGTTTGACAGGTGGCCCATTCCAGTGACTGGAATGAAACGTTATGTATGTCTGTAAAATAGATTTTCAAATTAAGTCGCTAACAATGCAAAAGTGACAACAGTGGCGCATGGCGGACTTGGTTACACCGTTGTTCCTAAATGTATAATTTGTATAACACAACTTACCTCGTATTCAAATCGTGCGGAATTCATTTTCTTCAATTACTTAAGAGTTAAATCCAGTTGGTAGACAGTTCAATCAAACAAAAACGATTTAGAAACACGGGACTATATTCCTCCCTCCCGAGGTCCAAGACGTTTCAAGTCAACGCGGGAGGGAGATTAATGAAATTATGATCAAAAGTAGCAACTGTACCATTGGTAAAATTCTTCAATGACTCATCTGGTTAAAAGTTGTGAGACCTTTGTGGTTGTCGTGGCTGAGGTGTTTGTTTCAGTCAACAATTGTTTCTTGAAACTGACCTTTTCCATCCACACCCACAACATTTAGCCACGCCCACACCTTTGTAAACGTCCAGAACGCCAGGTGAGATTTGGGCCTGATGATCAGGAAGTTGCGATTTTACAGAACATTTAAATTAGAAGTAGTTTGTGTAAACAGGTGCGGTTATGTTATATCAGCTCTACAGTTAGGTAGGCTACATACATATATAATATCTTCTCGATATCAACGTTTCATAACAAATAGGTCTACATCACATCTTCATAACGCTGAGAAAAATATTGTGTCAAATTTAAAAATCGCTAATAGAGTATTGAAATGATTGAATACACTGATACCCCACACGTAGAGAACGAAACAATTATTTTACCTTGCGTGCCCCCTAGTGACCAAATACAGAATTTGGATTGGCATAGACATTTTTTATCGTTCGTATAATGAATGACAGGTCCATTGCTATATGCTCTAACAGCGGTTGCCATCCAATGAATATCGCATTTCCGACACCTACTAGACTGGAGTATAACTCCCTTATACGTTGCTAAAAAAAATATAATAGTAAAAATAATACCCTATCACAATACTACACTCACAAAAAATAAATAAATACAAAACTCCACTATTGAAATATATTGTCCTACTTCAGGCCAACAGCCTGAAAGGATGGGACGTCAAATCTCGCACAACCAAATCGAACTTTCAACGTTTCCTAGTTCCGACTAGCACGTGAACGCAGCCTGTTTCGGCACTGCTGTCACTGAATTCGTGACGCATATTATGAAACCGTTAAGGCAGTTCCATAGATAGACCAGTTTCGATCCACTGCCTGCGCTTCCCATTCATGTCCATTGGGTGTCTCCCTCCACCAAATCAAACCGCAGTTAATCTAAAAATGTTGGCGCTTTGAGGAAAGTCCATTGTACAGTACAAACTCGAAGATGGGCGTTGATGGGCGTTCTTTTTTTTCCGGCGAGGCTGCAGCCCCATATTAGCCCCGGCTGCGATTGGAGAGAGCAAGTGCGCACGGACGCAGACGCAGGAGATATTGGAGGCAGTCACCGAACAGAATAGAGATCTTCATAGTAACTGATGTAACTGTATTTGGGAATCAATTCAGATTATAAAGAGAAAACATTCCAATTGAGAAACGGAAGGAGTGAAAATGGGACATTCAGTGTTACCCATATTGATGGTCGTATTGTCCCATTGCGTATGGGGAAATGTCGAGGTAAGCACCAAGAATATTATCTTTCATTGTAAATGTTTATCGATATCACTCATGTCATGAATAACAATTCGTATTATTTTTGCTGACGCGCACCGTTATCTTGGACAGATTTAATTAGCAAGTGAATGCGCACACAGACTGTCAGATGATAGATTACACGTCAACAAGAAGGAACGCTCAGTAACCTACCTACGCAGACTAAATGCTACTGTCTAATTAGCACATTTGTATTATTGAAATGCAGAAAATATATGTAGACATTATGGTCATGCCAACCAAGTATTCAAGACAATACATGCATTTTGTATTAGGATACGTTGTATGTCAGCCTCTTCCCCCCCTGGTTTGAGAGAGAGACCATCGGGGACCTGCCCTTGATAAACAAAGAGAGAAATGTACTGAACGTCTTCATAGCCTGGGGTGGGGCCATTATTTTTTGGTGAAACTCAGTTTTTCTTTTGGTCTAATTGAAAAAAATGAAGAATACAACGCAACATCTCATATTTGTTTTTATCATATCAGTAGGCCATAAACTGGTATATGCTATTATAGGCCTGCAAGCCTTTATTAAAGAATGTAAAATCAAGTGCTGTTTGAACATGGTGGCCTTATTACATCAGTATCCCAGGTAGGGGGGATGTAGAGGAGCCCCACTGACTGACTGCTTTGTCATGACACTGGTGCTAGGAATGCTGAATGAGAGAACACAGTAGGTCTTCCGGCTGCTTATATTTATGTATTTAACTAGGCAAGTCAGTTAAGAAAGAATTCTTATTTACAATGATGGCCTAGGAACAGTGGGTTAACTGCCTTGTTCAGGGGCAGAATGACAGCTCAGGGATTTGATCTAGCAACCTTTCGGTTACTGGCCCAACGCTCTAACCACCACCTGCCACCCCATACAGGGAGAGAGTAGCATCACACCTACTATTTTAATGAAAATGTACAGTCTTCTCCAGGCTATGTCTTGAATCTGGGACTTGCATCAGATGCATTAAGATTTATCTGCAGTGGAGGCCTGTGCTTAAACCTTTTGTTGCACTACTGTGAATCCAGGGGAATGCGAGGGAGAAATTCTGTATTGATTGTGAAATGTGGTGCTTTTCATCTCACATCCTTGTTTCTTTTTTTAATGAGAGCAAATTATCTTTCTGTAAGCCTACACCTTAGCCTCCTGCTTTAATATGGGGTCATATTTGATCTTGATCTTATTTGATCCGACTACATGTTGTATAGCAGGATGTAGAATGAACTAAGGCTGAGGCCTGAGCCACTACTAAGCTCCATCTTGTCACTGCACTGAATTAAATTAAAAAATGCAAATGGCTGTTCTCAGGTCAGCTCAGCAGGCTCTATCTTCATCTAATGCTTCATATGTTGTAGATAGGAGTTTCTGCCAGACAGACTGTTCTGGGGCCAGATCAATGTAATGACCAGGCAGCCATCAGTCACTCAGTCCTCCCACCATACCGCTATTACTGACAGCAGACTTTAATGAGCCCTACCACAGCATAGCACTGCACTCTCCAGACTATGACTCTTCCATTTCCCCCATGGATCACTAGAATAGACCAATTATTTTAGTTTCCCAACTAAAAATCATGACATTTGAATTGTTAGTACCTTGCTGTGTTACTTGAATGGAGTAATTGCTTTTCCCCTACTGTTTTACCTTTTTATAATAATGGCTCGTGTATCTCAAAGTGCTAACACTTAGACACAACATTTAACCTTGTCCACAGAGGATCAAATCACTCTCTTGGCTAATTGGGAAACCATGTGCAGAATTTTCTCTCATCTGGTCGTTCTATGTAGAACACCTGTGAAGGTCTAGACTCCAGACTGATACGTGACATCATGGGCCACCCACCACCGAGCTGTGCCAATGCGTCAGAGGAGACTTCCAGGGACCACTAGACCCAGACGCCCCCCCCCCCCCCCCCCCCCCCTCCCTGGAGGCCTTCAGCCCCTCAGCTAATGAGGGAGGCCAGGCTCCCTGTGGGGGCTCTGAAGTGGAGAGGAGGTATAAAAGGGCAGAGGGGTGGTGCTGGGTGGAAAGCAGGGGAGAGTGGGGTGTGAGCAGTGACTCATGGAGCCTCAGCTGGAGTTACAGTGAGGGTCAAGCTCACTTTCCACCTGGGAATAGAAGTGTGAGTTGTTCCCTCTCTTTGTTACTGTTGCATTGTAAGGGCGTAGGTAGACTAGAGGAGAAGCTCTATGTTCCTCTGTAAGAACTAGCTCACATACATAATCTCACTCTATCTATCCATATACTGTCTACCAACTGTACATTATGCCCTTGGAAGGTATTAGAAATCCCAATCTCCAGTCAGTAGAAAGCATGTAATCATCATAGTGGGGTGTGTAAGGATTCATTCTGAAGATGTTAAGAAGATTAGCATGTGTATTATTAACCATTGGTGCTGGTTGCTCACAGTGCGTTTTATTAGCCATAAACCTGTACCTTTCATTGTGGAATTATTCCACTGCTGTAAGAGGATTACTGCTGTATGCTGAGGAACCATGCTTAGGTTTACAAAAGGAGACCTGCAGATATGCGAAGGTTTACAGCCCAGATTACACTTTGAAGAGGCTGGCTTGCTGGTTTAACACCCTGGTATTAGCTGTGTTAAAGATGGTTCTTTAATATTTGTTTGCCTTTTCCATGGTAAAGGTTGAAATTGGGCAATTATGCATTGCAAACTGTTGTCTGTATCATGTAAGGGCTTTAGGGTGCAGTACAAATGGTGTTTGTTTACACAGAACGAAATGTAAGAGAACGAAAGCATTAGATAGTTTCAAAGCACAAGGGTAAAGTTCAACATTTACTCATCTGAAACACAACCATTATGCAATGTGTTCTTGTGCTCTCTGTCCATGTTCTCCATTTTGTTGCTATTCACATACTATGTGTTCTTATTGTGTTAAAAGCAGGGACCAGTGCATTGTAGAATTAAAACATTTTACTGTATACTTCCCGTCAGTGTCCATGAAGCTGACACAGTAGCGTGACACTCCTAGCATGATACTTTGACAGTTTATCTATACTGTCCTATGTGTCTTTACCTCAGCCACCTTGGATGCAATGACATGTGCCACTTGCAGTGTTGAGAGTATTTAGTTGATTGACAACCTAGCATAGATCTTGCCTGACGACTCAAACGGAATTCTTCATTCGCTACATACTTCCGTTTGAGACTGCAATCATTGAAGTCATTTGTGGTGACATCAAAATGAGGGGTGTTGTACAAAACAAAGCCATCAGCGATTGGATCATCTCTAACCAATCAGAGTACCAAAGGCAAAGATTAATTTTCAAAACGTGGCTTTACCCACGTGTGTTTTGGCTCTGGCCCAACCCTGGATTGCTGATGGATTGGCCATTGGAAGTCTTTGAAGCCACCGGTCTACCATATTGGCACTTCCCAGTATGAGCAGTCCTCCACAGGAATTAATGGAATTCTACAGCATTTCAATACAATTTCTCAAGGACAAAATGACATGTATTTTTTTTGTTGATCTAGTGGGGACAGTAACATCATTTAGAAGAAAAAAAAATAATTGTTATACATTTTAATTTGAAATGTTTTATGTTTAGCTCACATAATCAAATTTAAAAGTATGCATTAGGGTGTCTGCAGACATTAATAAATGCATTTGTATTGCTTCCAAAATATTTTTTATAATGGTTGGGAGGTGCCAACATGGAGGCACGGTGGTGTCAACACAGTGCCCCCTATCAGTCATATTGTGTGTGTATATATATTTTCTCTCTTTCTTTTCTTTCTTTCTTTTCTCCTTTTCTTTTCTGGTTTTTGGGACCAATCAGACTGTCTAGAATGACCAATCAGCAGTCTAGGACGTTCTAGTGTTTGCATTCTAGAAATCGTAGGGAGGCACTCCGATTCAGACTCATTGCAGAGAAGAAACTGATGTCTGTGGGCGCGGCGTAGCATTTGGCCGGAGCAAAGAGTTTTGTTAGCCAGGGAAGCAGAGGTCACCTTCCCTACAATAACACAGCGTGTGTCATGACTCCGACAGACAATAACTGCTATAAAAAGATGACATTGATGATCTTAAACATTTTGTTTAACAGCACTACAGCCTCATGCTACTTCCACCTGCCTGAAAATGGAAAGATGGCAATGATGAAGATTAATGTATCCTCAAAGACATGTTTTGTATCAAACGGATGTGTCAGAGTCAAGTGATGTATTAATGATGAGGAATGAGCAGGTTCTGCCAATGCATATATTTGAGTACACTAATGCCCTCCCGAGTGGTGCAGTGGTCTAAGCCACTGCATCGCAGTTGCTAGCTATGCCACTAGAGATCCTGGATCGAGTCCAGACTCTGTCGTGACCGGGAGACCCATGGGGCGGCGCACAATTTGGTCCAGCGTCGTCCGGGTTAGGGGAGGGTTTGGCCGGCAGGGATATCCTTGTCCCATCACAAACTAGCGGCTCCTGTGGCGGGCCGGGCACATGCACACTGATGCAGGTGTACAGTGTTTCCTCCGACACATTGGTGCGCCTGGGTTCCTGGTTAAGCGGGCATTGTGTAAAGAAGCAGCTTGGTTGGGTTGTGTTTCGGAGGACGCGTGGCTCTCGACCTTCACGTCTCCCGAGTCTGTACGGGAGTTGCAGCGATGAGACAAGACTAACTACCAATTGGATACCATGAAAAAGGGGTAAAGTTTTTAACAGTAAACCGTAAGCTTTGGGGGAAATGCACAGCTCTGTGTTTTTCAAGATAAATTACTGCAGAGCAGGCCGCAGGGAGACCAGAGAAGCTAATGGCCATTGGTAGATCCATGAAACACAGCTCTCCAGGTCACATATGCTCTCCAATTTATGAGGGCAGGAGAGAGGAAGGGGGAGAAAGATAGTGGGGTATGTTTAGAAGAGGAGGAGGAAGAAGATTAAACGGATACAGGGAGTTGCTAAATTGCTGCGCATGTTCCCCCTTCAGCATTTTCAGGCCTTGTGTTGGAAACACAGAAGCTCACCCCTCCACTCCCCCTGCCTGTGACTGCAGTGCTATGGATATGTAGAAATGGTTACAGGATACTAGCATCTCTCTCTCTCTCGCTCTGTGTCTGTCTGTATATCTTTCTCGTTTAATTAATTTTCGAGGAAGGAGATAATGGTTTCATTAATGGTTTCCCTTGTGCTTTGCTCTGCCGTGTGCTTTAGGACATGAAATGTGCTGTTTTATTGGATCCCATCTTTCCTCTCTTATTGTGCTCTTTCCAAGCGTTTGAAGTGAAAAGCACATAACAAGGACATGATCCAAAATCTTGCACAGTCAGTGTGAAATTAAACCCGGGCACAATGAAAGGAAAGGCATAAGATAAAAGAATTGCTGTAAATGTGCCTCAGCAATTAAGCCATTACCGGAGGTGACAGCTAAATGAAAAGATGTTACGTGGGCCATTTAATGAGCGGTCTGGGTTATTCGTGCCATGACAGACATTCAAGGAAGTCCATGGTATCACGAAGTACGAAAGGCCATCGGGAGTCTCATCCAAATCCAACAGCTAAGGAGAGTTGAGAGAGTGCAGCACAAAGGGGAACTATGATTCCCTAAAACTGTGTTGTGCATGTTTAGGAGTTAGGGGAGAGAGGGAGTGTGAGGCATATACAGTAGATCCATAGCCACTGATCACGTCTGGCTCCAGTGCCTGCGTGCATGTCAGAACTTCTGGCAGGCCGGAGATATCACTCCAATCCAAGGTCCCCCATCCCAAAGGCTTGGCCTGGTAAGCCTAATTGGCTACATTTCTGCTGAAAAAAATTGAAGCGAAAGGGAGCTGTGGGTCTGGCTTGTCCCTGCCGAAGCCAGCAGGAGGTTTCAGAAGAGCCGCCCGCGAGACATCTGCAGTGTAGTGATAACATTTGTCCTCTGTGTTTGGGAGGAGAGCAAGAGCGTGTCCTCCATTAGGCAGAGAGCGAGAGTGGGGGAGGCTAGATAGAGGAGACAGTTTACTGAGAGAGAGCGGCGATATAGGCTTGATGGGTAGGAGGGCAGTAGAGGGCAAGTTGTTGGTGCTAAGAGAAACTCTAAACCCACAGGCTCTCTGGTGTCTGGAAAGGCAGAGATTCATCTCTGTCATGTACTGTATATGTATTCACAGGTGACCCAGGGAAAGTGGAGGAAGTACACTGCCTACAGGCCATAGCACTGAGCCTAGTCATTACCCATTCACATACATGCACACACATGCAGAGAGCCAGTGAAGAGGAGGGTGAGGCGGGGCGGGGCTGGACTGCAACAGGACTTTTCCATAATGACACCGGGACGCATAGATAGCTTTGTGGAGGCTGGCCTGGCTGACAGGGAGTTGGGTGGAGGCCGGCCTGGCTGACAGGGAGTGGGGAGGAGGCCGGCCTGGCTGACAGGGAGTGGGGAGGAGGCCGGCCTGGCTGACAGGGAGTGGGGAGGAGGCCGGCCTGGCTGACAGGGAGTGGGGAGGAGGCTGGCCTGGCTGACAGGGAGTGGTGGGGAGAATTTCAGAAGGTCCGATGAGGTTGATCAGCAGTGCACTAACATTCCACACACCGTTGGATGGGTGGAATGGATTGGCATTGAGGGAGATGTCTGGATCAGTGTCAGTGCCCTGCTCTCTGCCATCTCTAGCAGCAGAGGGATGCAACTTGGCACAGCGGTAGCGAGGGCAAACCCAGCAGCTGGTGGCAGGGAGTGAAGTGAGGTGGTGTGCAGCGGGCTAGCTAGCGGCTCATTTCCTCCTTCCTATGCCCACATGAATACAAAAGGTGCAGTGGTTACACAATGCACCTCAATGACACACACACACCTCCACACGCATTGACGGACAAACAGCCCAGACACACTCAGGGTACACCAACACACACACACTATCCAGGCACACACACACATACTCACTGCTTTAAAAAGATGGCACGCTGCAGCAGTTGCATCAATTATTGACGGCCTTGGAAAGGTCTGGGCTCTTGCTTGTTGGATTGGGCACTGGCACTCTTGTCACGCACGCATTCATCCCCAGAACCCACCCCATTCCCCTTCCAGCCTCAGAGTGGATCCTGACTGTACACCAGCTCTTCCCTACACGTAAACTGTTTGCTCTTGAAATATTAATCCTCCACTCTCTGTTCTCTCTCTCTCCTCCTGTCCTCTTTCTCTTTTTCTCTCTACCTCTCTCTCTCTCCTCTTTATCTCTCTGTTCTCTCTCTCTCCTCCTGTCCTCTTTCTCTTTTTCTCTCTACCTCTCTCTCTCTCCTCTTTATCTCTCTGTTCTCTCTCTCTCCTCCTGTCCTCTTTCTCTTTTTCTCTCTACCTCTCTCTCTCTCCTCTTTATCTCTCTGTTCTCTCTCTCTCCTCCTGTCCTCTTTCTCTTTTTCTCTCTACCTCTCTCTCTCTCCTCTTTATCTCTCTGTTCTCTCTCTCTCCTCCTGTCCTCTTTCTCTTTTTCTCTCTACCTCTCTCTCTCTCCTCTTTATCTCTCTGTTCTCTCTCTCTCCTCCTGTCCTCTTTCTCTTTTTCTCTCTACCTCTCTCTCTCTCCTCTTTATCTCTCTGTTCTCTCTCTCTCCTCCTGTCCTCTTTCTCTTTTTCTCTCTACCTCTCTCTCTCCTCTTTATCTCTCTGTTCTCTCTCTCTCCTCCTGTCCTCTTTCTCTTTTTCTCTCTACCTCTCTCTCTCTCCTCTTTATCTCTATGTTCTCTCTCACAATACACAGACACTCTGTCTCCATCTTCCTTGTCTTCCATCGTCACCCAACCTCATCATACCTCCGAGACAATATCCTCCACATATTTTTTAATTTTTATTTTTTTATTACACCTTTATTTAACCAGGTAGGCAAGTTGAGAACAAGTTCTCATTTACAATTGCAACCTGGCCAAGATAAAGCAAAGCAGTTCGACACATACAACGACACAGAGTTACACATGGAGTAAAACAAACATACAGTCAATAATACAGTAGAAACAAGTCTATATACGATGTGAGCAAATGAGGTGAGATAAGGTAGGTAAAGGCAAAAAAAGGCCATGGTGGCAAAGTAAATACAATATAGCAAGTAAATCACTGGAATGGTAGATTTGCAGTGGAAGAATGTGCAAAGTAGAAATAAAAATAATGGGGTGCAAAATAAATAAAATAAAATAAATACAGTAGGGAAAGAGGTAGTTGTTTGGGCTAAATTATAGGTGGGCTATGGACAGGTGCAGTACAGGTGCAGTAATCACATACAGTATGTTCTCACAGCAGATATCGCTAACTGCACTCAATTGCCATAGCACATTTCTACACCGACAAAAGTGAGTTAACAGATATCCTCTTAATGTATTGCCATAAAGTAATATATGTACCTAGGATACCATGGTTGTAAACATGTTGTAGTGACCTTAGTACTACACCTAGCAACCTTGTCAAGAGGTTCAGACCTCCTCGGGTAATGGCTAAGGTGACAGACGTAGGGACCTGTGTTCGATATCAGCTAATGGAAAGTCTCAGGTATTTAATCTGTAACAATAGGACTCCGACAGAGACGGGTCAATATTTCATCCATCCCCCAGATCAGCATGGTCAAGGCCACGCTCTCTCTGCTGCACACACCAGCCAATATTCACGCTAGCGCCACTAACAAATTGGATATTTTGCATGAGTCTACTTCTGTCTGCAAAAAAATACATTCATAAAAGGCAAGAAGCTGAAGTGGAGGTTTCCAGGCTTGGACATAGAGGGTTCATTTTACAGTTTGTCTGAATGATTCAAACGTTCTTCACCCCCGTCTGACAGTCTACATGATGGCCTGAGGAAATGAGATAATACTAATGTTTAATCTACTGAGGGACTGGAGTGCAGACAGACCAGCAGACTGTACCCTGCAGCACATTATCTCACCAGAGTGGCACAGGCTGAAATAACACATAGAGACAGGACATGCAGTTACACTCCAGCAGGTATATTTCACTGGTCATCCCCAAAGCCAGCGCTAACTTTGGCCACCTTTCCTTCCAGTTCTCTGCTGCCAATGACTGGAACGAATTGCAAAAATACAAGACTCCAGCTTCAGTTATCTCCCTCTCTAACTTTAAGGATCAGCTGTCAGAGCAGCTTACCGATCACTGTACCTGTCCACAGCCAATCTGTAAATTGCACACCCAACTACCTCATCCCCATATTGTTATTTATCTTCTTGCTCTTTTGCACCCCAGTATCTCTACTTCCACATCATCATCTGCACATCTATCTCTCCAGTGCTAATGCTAAATTGTAATTATTTCTCCTCTATGGCCTATTTATTGCCTTACCTCCCTACTCTTCTACATTTGCACACACTTAACATAGATTTTTCAAATTGTGTTATTGACTACGTTTGTTTATCCAATGTGTAACTCTGTTTTGTCTGTGTTGCACTGCTTTGCTTTATCTTGGCCAGGTCGCAGTTGTAAATGAGAACTTGTTCTCAACTGGAATACCTGGTTAAATAAAGGTGAAATAAACACACACAGACCGGGGCAGTACAAGACATGACATGTTATCCAGGCATTGTTTCATAACATTATTCCCGGCCTGTTATCCGCAGTGCCTATTTTTCCATCTTGCATCACGACAAGATGCCAGCCCTCAAACCATTTCTTTAACTGTGATTTAAAGAGGGGGAATAGCAGGAAAGCAATAATACAATGCAGTGTTGATATAAAGAGGCCCCGAGCTGTGTCTGGGAGTGACAGGCTCCAGACAGATGACAGATTGAGTGGAGAGATGGTGTCAAGCCTCTCACAGTGATCGTTGTAGCCCTACAGCATGTAACATGGTGACATGTAGCCTTGTCTAAATTGCATAGCCTACTGTTAAAGGACTAGTGCATGTAGGATTGTGTGGAGCCTTACCTAAATTGTATAGTGTACTAGACTTTGTATGGTTGACCTTTATGATATTATTGTGCTATTATCATGTGGTGAAGTGTTAGCTCCACTACAGGGTGAGTCACCTGCAGTCAGTTCATACATGGTGATAGGGGTGGCAGTGTGGATTCCATGATAATGACTGTGTCAAAGAATTGTACATGTCAAGGCTCTGGTGTTGAGTCATACGTGTGTGTGTGTGTGTGTGTGTGTGTGTGTGTGTGTGTGTGTGTGTGTGTGTGTGTGTGTGTCATATCACAGCAGCTGTCAGTAGAACAGATTCAGACTTGAAGATGATAAAAAAATAAGGAAAGAGAGGCACAGCCTGTTCTGAAGCAAGATGCGTTGTCATTCCACAGTGCCCTGAGGCAGGGGGAACAGAAGGGATGTTGACACAAGATAAGGGATTGGGTAATCTAATGGTTCATCAGGAGTGGCGCTGACCAGTGGCTCACGTCTGGGAAGAGCAGGGTGATTAGACCGGGGAAGAAGAAATATCTGATTTGATTTGAGGCTCAGCAAATCAGACTGTTATGAGTTTGAAGGAGCTCTAAACAGATCTATCCTCCACTCTGTTAGTGTCCTATACTACTCATTAGTCTGGACCTGAGGCCTGAATCATTGATGTGATTCCTATTAACATGACTCTCAGCCATGCATAACTCTGAGAGGCTGTTTGGATGGGATGTTTCTGTTTGGTGATACATTTTAGTGAGACAATTACATTTATTTATTTAAATGATTTTGATGTGTCAATTGTTTCTAGTAATTTGTAAAGGAGGCACTCTTAAGATGGAGGTTTCAGAGAGGAGGCAGACAAGTTGTAGCAGTGCAATGTCCAGGGGGAGTACTATTATTTTATGTGCAGGAGAGTGGGACGATGACTAAGACTGGTACCATAAACTGGGGAAAACAAAGTAAATCAAATAATACATTAAACTCAAATAACGCAGGCCTCAATCATGCCTGAAGCAGCAGTATGTCAGCCTTACCCCCGAACCCTTACCCCTGTCTGCAAGAGACAGCAATTACAAGGCTTAAATAGTACCTAGGTTATCCTCCCACCTGGAACATACCAATAGTGACCAATCAAATATCACTGGCATGAAATAAAGACACAGAATTACCAATAAGCATGTGTAGGCATTTCCATGGACATTTTATAAATGCACACTCTCCAATAACAGGTTAGCAAGAAACATAAAGCATACCATTGCCCGGGGTAAGCAGTCATAATATCATGCACGGACTGACACCAGCTCCGTGACAGAATTCTTGAAAACATTATGTCCATCGTCTTTCCCAACAAATGCATACTCGGCCTCCCGAGTGGTGCAGTGGTCTAAGGCACTGCATCGCAGTGCTAGCTGTGCCACTAGAGATTCTGGGTTAGAGTCCAGGCTCTGTCGCAGCCGGCCGTGACCGGGAGACCTATGAGGTGGCGCACAATTGGCCCAGCATCGTCCGGGTTAGGGGAGGGTTTGGCCGGCAGGGATATCCTTGTCCCATCGCGCACTAGCGACTCCTGTGGCGGGCCGGGCGCAGTGCACGCTGACACGGTCGCCAGGTGTACAGTGTTTCCTCACATTAGTGCGGCTGGCTTCCAGGTTAAATGGGCATTGTGTCAAGAAGCAGTGCAGCTTGGTTGGGTTATGTTTCGGAGGATGCATGGTTCTCGACCTTCGCCTCTCTCGAGTCTGTACGGGAGTTGCAGCGATGAGACAAAACTAACTACCAATTGCATACCACGAAATTGTCGAGAAAAAATAATAATACAAAAAAAAATGAATGAATTGAATGGATGTGTAAACTAAACAACAACCAGCTAAACATGCCGGACCAACCATTCCTCCAGCCATCAGTGACCTACTGAGGCCATATCACTGAGCAAACATGGAGACAAGATTATCAGACACAGACAGTGAGAGCAAGAGAGAGGGAGACCAAGTGGCGTCTTTGAAATTCTGCAGGGAGCCAGTTGCTACGGTAACAGGGAAGGTAGCCAGCTCCGGTGGGAGGTGTTTCCACGGCAACGGGTCTGTGGCCAAGTGATGCTGCTGAGGGGGAGAAAGAGAAGAACGGGGTGAGGGGGGTGGAAAATGTATGCGTAAGTGTGTGATGTGAGCAAGCGAGTGAGAGATGGGGAGAGAGAGGGGATGATAAATGAGATGAGAGGAAGCTGATGAAAACGTGTGAGTGTGTCATCGAGGTGTGCCGTGATGCGTGTTCCATTAATTAGTCCTTTTAGCGGAGCCTCCGCTCCTCATGGAAATTTCCTACCCTCACTTCACAAAGAGAGAGTTCAAATGGAGACAGACAGAAGGGGTGAGAGGGACTGTGTGAGAGCTGGGATACCCCGGGGGCTCATTTATAAACCGTGCGTATGAACAAAATATACCCCACAATGTGCGTGTGCCAGTTTTCACGCAAAGGTTTGTATTTCTAAAAAATTACTTGGCATGAGAATGTGCTCATCTGCCTGCAATCTGTTGACCAGGGCTCTTCAGCCCTGTTCCTGGAGAGCTACTGTCCTGTAGGTTTTCAGTCCAACCCTAAATCTAGCTCACCTGATTCTAATAATTAGCTGGTTTATAAACTGAATCGGGTTAGTTATAACTGGGTTTGGAGTGGACCTACAGGAGAGTAGCTCTCCAGGAACAGGGTTGGAGGGCCCAGCTTTAGGCCATGTGTATGCACATCCGCTAGTGGTTGAAATGTTGTACTGAACACTGATAAATATGTATTTTGTGCTAATGGGGGATATGATGAAAAGCTTATTCATAAAATAAAAACAGGAAAACACAACAATGCAACCATTTGCCATTAGTGAGAAGTTAAAATCTGTGTTTTATATTTAAAATCTGAAATAGACATAGGAATCTTATAATTAGACATAGGAAATAGATTCCTATGTGTTTTATTTATTTTTATAGCCATTGCAGAGTATAATTAAGCACCATAGATCAAAGCGGGACGGAACCCAAACGCTGTTGTGCTCAAAATCTATCTACATAAACAAAAGGCACAGGGCAAACCCCAAGTGCAAAATATAAAGTACTCAGGAAATAGCAGGAGAGATTCCTCTCAGGAAAACAAGTAACATTTGCAATTACCGACAAAGACAAATAGCAGAGGGAGTGTATACAGTATATAGAGTGGGGATTGGAGCCAGGTGTGCGTAATGATGACAAGACAAGTCCGGGGTTAATGAGTGAAGGGCGTTTGCCAGTAATAGGTTCGGCAGCAGTTAGAAGACCGGTGACGCCGAACGCCTGAGCTGGACAGGAGGTGCAGCCAAAGTGAAGGCTGGTGTGACAAGAATCTTTAAAGTAGCCACCCTTTGCCTTGATGACAGCTTTGCACACTCTTGGCATTTTCTCAACCAGCTTCACCTGGAATGCTTTTCCAACAGTCTTGAAGGAGTTCCCACATATATGTTGAGAACTTGTTCGCTGCTTTTCCTTAACTCTGTGGTCCAACTCATCCCAAACTATCTCAATTGTGTTGAGGCTAGGGGATTGCGGAGGTCAGGTCATCTGATGCAGCATTCCATCACTCTCTTTCTTGGTAAAATAGTCCTTACACAGCCTGAAGGTGTGTTTTGGGTCATTGTCCTGTTGAAAAACAAATGATAGTCCCACTAAGCCCATACCAGATGGGATGGCGTATCGCTGGTTAAGTGTGCCTTGAATTCTAAATAAATCACAGACGGTGTTACCAGCAATGCACCCCCACACCATCACACCACCTCCTGTCATTTCTCTATGCTTATTTGAGATGTTATTGCCATAATATGGACTTGGTATTTTACCAAATAGGGCTATCTTCTGTATACCACCCCTACGTTGTCACAACACAACTGATTGGCTCAAACGCATTAAGAAAGACATTCCACAAATGAACTTTTAATAAGGCACAGCTGTTAATTGAAATGCATTCCAGGTGACTACCTCATGAAGCTGGTTGACAGAATGCCAAGAGTGTGCAAAGCTGTCATCAAAGCAAAGGGTGGCTACTTTTGAAGAATGAAAATACTTTTTATATTTAACACTTTTTTTGGTTACTACATGATTCCATATGTGTTATTTTATAGTTTTGATGTCTTCACTGTTATTCTACAATATAGAAAATAGTAAAAATAAAATATAAACGTGGAACAAGTAGGTGTGTCCAAACATTTGACTGGTACTGTATGTATACAAACCTTCTGCTGACAGGTCCATGACAATTTGCCAATGTTTTCTCATTCAGAAACTGACACAGTCCTTTTACAGATACAGCATAAATGACTGATAAAGATGAAAACATTCTGCCAACACCATAAATAGACCAGTAGCTTATGTAAAATCGTTGACCGTAGGGTAGTCTACAGTATTGCTGTGCGATAGGAGCACGATATCATTGCCTATTTAATCTCAGCGCCTATACCAAGGCAGGGTAAAGAAACCCAATAATCTATTAATGAACTAAATATTGAACAACAATTCGTCTTTTCTATGCCATGGCCTAATGCCAATAGTTCCAAATTATACGGCAAATAAAGACTGTTATTTTCATTTTGAAAGGTGAAGGGAGGCATTTTTCCAGGCGTTTTAATGCTCATTCATGTCCACACAGTTTTACGACCGGTCTGATTCATAACAGGAAACATGCGTGTGCCAAGTTTATAAATCTCAGAAATGTCTGAAATTTAGGCAACGTTTATAAATGAGGCCCCTGGTCACCTCAGTGGAGCACAGCAGAGACCCCAGCCTCCCCACAGCTCTCTCCCAGGCAGTACCAGCTGCTCTGCCTCCTGTCCATTAAAAGCACATTAGCAGCTCCTTTATTATCATGAACAATGTGCCAAACATGCTGGAGTGGCGGGGACTGGGGAGAGGGGGATGTCGTGTGCACTCACTCACTAGGTGTTGGGGCCAGACCTCAGAACTTGGAGAAAGTAATATGTGTGCATTCAAATAATACAATAAAATGTCAGAATGGACCGGGACAATAGGTCAAACCTGTGAGGTGTGTGGGCTTCACAGTGTGTTATTGCTGTGGGCTTCACGGTGTGTGTATTGCCCTTGTGTGTGTATGTGTGTGCCTTTGTGGAGTGATATCAGCGGAGGCGGTCAAAATAATCTCTCATTTTAACCACCTCCACCATCCATCAGTTCACTCACGCAATACCTCATTTCAAAGTCTTATTTCGATATCATGTATCTGCCATACAGGCACCCTGGAGAACTGCGGGGGCACAAATTTGTGTGGGGGAGATAAAGATGGGGGAGGGGGAGAGAGAGAAAAGGAGAGAAGTGAAGGAGAGCGGGATGAGTCCCATAGGTAAAAATGTGAAGTTGTAGTCTTCAGCTGAATCTCATATAGGATCAAATAAATTAGGTGCATGCACTGCTCATGTTACTACACTTTCTCCGCCCTCTCTCTTTCTCCCCCTCTCTCTCACCCTCCCTCTCTCTTTCTCCCCCCTCTCTCTCACCCTCCCTCTCTCTTTCTCCCCCCTCTCTCTCGCCCTCCCTTTCTCTTTCTCCCCCCTCTCTCACCCTCCCTCTCCGAGACACTCCAGTTTTAACTACCTTTCGTGTAGGAGTCACTCTGTGTTTATGGCAGGGCTGAGAGATCAAGCGGAGGAATATTCCAAAGCCACCGCCATCTTTTAAATATGCACACGTACCACAGGCCCACGGGACCCCCCGCGCCAAGTAGCCCTGCTGAGGTAAAGCTCCTGCATACAGAGTAGGACGTAAAGAACTACTCAGGAAGCCATTTACAGAGAAAGTATGTGGGTAGTGGAGTAGAGAAGGGGAGAAAATGACACGCATATCCATTTTAAGAGCGACCGAGCAGAACAGAAGACATCTCCTGGGAGAGGAGGGAAAGACTTCAATAAAGATGTCAGCAGAGATGGAGAGCTGCAGGGACCAAGGCCTAGAGCAGGAAAGGAAAGCTGATAGATCAGAGATGCTTCCTGACAGGAAACACACATGAATGAGTGGATCAAATGTTTATCTGGATGTTCTAAATCTATTATGACATTGTTTTAATCTGGCCCCTGTGCAGTAGTCTACAATGTCTCTGGCCCCCCCCCCCCCCCTATCTCACGCATATTCCCTAATCTCCAATAACCTGGGATGAAAAGTGGTCAGTTCCAAAGGTGGATTAATAATTTCACACTGGTAACATACCCAGTTCAAAGCACCGGCTGTCTGTCAGCCAGTTATACGTAGGGCGGCTGATTCACCACACTCAAATCGAGGAGGAAAGGAGATTCAGCTGCCGTCCCGTCTTCTCCTGTCTTGTTCTGGCTGTCCTGTCCTGACTGCTGCCCTTTACAGCTAGAGGCCTGGTTCTCCTGCTTAGCTGAAGCCCACACTGTATTGGTTCACTATCTATGGATTTATATTTTTGATGTTTCATTTGAATAGGGACAGAACATATGCGATTAGTATTAGGCCTATGCTTTATTCATCCCTGTAGGGATATTATTTTGTCACCTTGGCCATGGCATAAAACACACATGCAATAAAATGACAGACAAGCCACTGGGCAGACACTGGTTAATCCACAATGTTTCCACGTTGTTTCAATGAAATGAGGTTGAACCAACGTGGAATAGATGTTGAATTGATGTCTCTGGAGAGCTGGAATCATCTTACATGGTATCGTATAAGAATGGTTTCATAATTTAATCTAGCAATTTAAACCATTGGCATATTGAGTAAACATACCATCTCTGTTGCACACCAGCTTTATAGATGAGCTTTTGCGGAGGATAATATTGTCTTTTGAGGCATGTTGAGGCTGCTTTGCATACTGCTCGTCTTTATCTGAGGCAATCAGCCAGTTGCTGAGTGAAGTCTCTAGTGCTCAATCTCTGATTGGGTGGCAGTTGAGTTGACAGTTGGGTATTGCAGTCAGAGAGATCTGTAGTGGCGCTCCAACTAGAGCTAAGCCTTTGATTCCTTAAACCCCTGAGGGTACAGATGTAGGATCTTAATTTGACCAGATTTATTATATAGTATGTTATACAATTCTCAGCAACAAAAGAGTGTTAAAATTAAGATCTTATATCTGTAACACTTTAGCTGGGAGGCCTTCATCACATCTGGAAGAGTTACACAACACTTGGCATTAACATGATGACATTACCAGTGTGATGTTCACTGTCATGGACGACCAGTATGTTACATGGAAATTGTATTTCATGGTTTGTATCGATGGACCAGGTTATCTAATGTGAATTTCAGTGGACATGATGTTGATCTTCTGATGGGTATTGACTGACTGCTGGACTTGCATGTTAGGAAGTCTCCTTTTGAAGCACAGGAACATTTTACAGCCTACTAATGCAAAGTTAGACAAGTTCAGTTTTCAATGTCTGTAGTCAGTCAGTAGAGACGTTGGCACAGCAGGACGTTCTGGGCAGACCTCTTTATGTTGTTTGAAGAGCAGAACAGTTACTGTACGCACGTAGGTTCCCACTTCTAGTGTGACAAAGGTGCATGACTCAGAGATAGAACGCATCTGTCAAGACGTGGGAGTCAGAGAGGGGGAGAGAGAAATGAGGTGGAATGGCCTCTCTAACCAAACACTACATTCTCTAAAGAGAAATCCACACTACAATAGAACCGTCAATATAACAAGTCTGGTAATGAGTGCCTCTCAATAGGAATCATTCCAGAGCAGATGAATCGTTTTAGTGTCAATGGGAGTTAGTGTTGATTGAATTGTAAGGTTTTCATTGACTGTTAGGATGACTCGTGCTGTGTCTTCAGTCTCTGTTCTATTGTTTAGTAAATGGAGAGAAAGTATTAGGGAAACAAATGGATAACAACAAAAGTGGTGCACTAGTGCTTGTTTCTGTGTAAGTCCATATTTCAAATGACTAAAGCCTTGCCTCTAATGGAAGAAAACAGCTAGATAAAACCCTTTGTGTATGAAATGCATAAACAAACCACTGATAAAGGAGTGGAGAGACAATGTGGACAGAAGACGGATACATTGAATGATTAAAATGTGCTCCTACACTTGATACAAATACTGTGTGTGTGTGTGTGTGTGTGTGATGAGTCACGGCTGCGAACCCATCTGTATGAATGTGGGAGTTTTGTGGAGGAGATGCCTACAAGTCTGTTGGGTGGAATGCTCCTGGACTGGTCTGTGGGAGACAGAACTTTGCCAGCCAACCACAGCTTCAAAGACTTCAGGAGAAGTTCGGGACCTTTGCAGAGGAGAGATGACAACTGTAAGTCACAACTTACTGTGCTGCTTATTCTCCAAGCGACAGCCTGATAGGTCAGGATTTAAAAAAATGGATCCGTTATTTTACCAGGTAAATTGACTGAGAACACGTTCTCATTTACAGCAACGACCTGGGGAATAGTTACAGGAGAGAGGAGGGGGATGAATGAGCCAATTGTAAACTGGGGATTATTAGGTGACTGTGATGGTTTGAGGGCCATATTGGGAATTTAGCCAGGACACCGGGGTTAACACCCCTACTCTTAGTGCCATGGGATCTTCAATGACCTCAGAGAGTCAGGACACCTGTTTAACGTCCCATCTGAAAGACGGCACCCTACACAGGGCAGTGTCTGCCCTGGGGCATTGGGATATTTTTTAGACCAGAGGAAAGAGTGCCTCTTACTGGCCCTCCAACACCACTTCCAGCAGCATCTGGTCTCCCATCCAGGGACTGACCAGGACCAACCCTGCTTAGCTTCAGAAGCAAGCCAGCAGTGGTATGCAGGGTGGTATACTACTGAGCTCCTGATAAGCAGGAGCTCAGAGAATGGAGCTGTAGGCTAGTAAGGTTTTTTCTACTAAGTATCTGTGATTCTGTATATGTAGAGACCAGCGCAAATATGACTCTGAAAAATTATACACACTGTAGGTTTACTTCTAAGAGGTATAGCCACCATAGTCATATTTTGGGGATTCTATTTCTATCACCATCATGAACTGGTTTATATAACTACTGACCAATCTCTCCATCTCTAGACTCTCTGATGTTTGTGGCAGCTGATCGCCTACACCCCTTATTTTAAGCCACATCTGAAATTAAATTAAATGTTGCTCTGTGGTTTTTGGCTGGTTTCTGGCCGGTGCTGTGGTCCTAAATGACCTGTGTGGTGCCAGGGTTATTATCGACCATCTGCTCCCAGTGGGCCCAGCTGGACGGGGCACTGCTGTAATCTGGTTGGATGATGTCAGGGTCGCTGAGGGACAATGATGTCACAGCAAAACCATAAATAAGACTCTCCACCAGGGTGATCTAAAGCCATGTTTTTTTTATTTGATTGTGTAAGGTGTCGACTAGTTTCTGGGTTGTCAGAAAAAACAAAAATCCTCCATTACAGGGAGAGAATGTGTTTCACTAGATGGCCAGTTAATTTTGTTTTGTTTTATATACACTACCTGTCAAGTTTTAGAACACCTACTCATTCAACTGTTTTTCTTTATTTGTACTATTTTCTTCATTGTAGAATAATAGTGAAGACATCAAAACTATGAAATAACACATATGGAATCATGTAGTAACCATTTTTTTTGTTAAACCAATCAACATATATTTTGTATTTGAGATTCTTCAAATAGCCACCCTTTGCCTTGATGACCGCTTTGCACACTTTAGGCATTTTCTCAACTAGCTTCACCTGGAATGTTTTTCCAACCATCTTGAAGGAGTTCTCACATATGCTGAGCACATATGCTGAGCACTTGTTGGCTGATTTTCCTTAACTCTGCGGTTCGACTCATCCCAAAAAATCTCAATTTGGTTGAGGTCGGGGGACTGTGGAGGCCAGGTCATCTGACGCAGCACTCCATCACTCTCCTTCTTGGTCAAATAGCCCTTGCACAGCCTGGAGGTGTGTTGGTTCATTGTTGGTTCCGTTGAAAAACAAATGATAGTCCCACCACTAAGCCCAAACCAGATGAGATGGCGTATCGCTGCAGAATGCTGTAGTAGCCATGCTGGTTAAGTGTGCCTTGAATTCTAAATAAATCACTGACAGTGTCACCAGCAAAGGACCCCCACACCATAACACCTCCTCCTCCATGCTTCACCTTTGGAAATACACATGAAGAAATCATCCGTTCACCCACACCGCATCTCACAAAGACACAGCGGTTGGAACCAAAAATCTTCAATTTTGTGTCTGTTACTTGAAGTCTGTGAAGCATGTGTTTGGGCTGGAATTTCTGAGGCTGGTAACTCTAATGAACATATCCTCTGCAGCAGTGTAACGAGTTTCGTCTTCATACGAAGGAGAGTCGGACCAAAATGCAGCGTGTGGTTTACGATCCATGTTTATTAATAATACGAAACACGAATCTCCAATACAATACTACAAAACAAAACGTAACGAACGTAACGAAAACCTAAACAGCCTATCTGGTGAAAAACACATAGACAGGAACAATCACCCACAAACACACAGTGAAACCCAGGCTACCTAAATATGGTTCCCAATCAGAGACAATGACGAACACCTGCCTCTGACTGAGAACCATATCAGGCTGAACATAGAAATAGACAAACAAGACATGAAACATAGAATACCCACTCAGATCACACCCTGACCAATCAAAACATAGAAAATACAAAGTAAACTATGGTCAGGGCGTGACAGTACCCCCCCCCCCAAGGTGCGGACTCCGGCCGCAAAACCTGAACCTATAGGGGAGGGTCTGGGTGGGCATCTGTCCGCGGTGGCGGCTCTGGCGCTGGACGTGGACCCCACTCCATGACAGTTTTAATCCCCCTCCTAAACGTCCCTAAATAGGTTACCCACCACAATGATAACATGGGACAGCTCGGGACAGAGGTAACTCGGGACAGATAGGTAGCTCAGCACTGAGAGGAAGCTCAGCACTGAGAAGAAGCTCAGCACTGAGAGGAAGCCCAGGCAGGTAGTAGAAACTACCAGAACCTGGCTGGCTGGCGGTTTCAGCAGATCCTGGTCAACTAGCAGATCTGGGAGAATCTGGTCGACTGGCGGATCTGGGAGAATCTGGTCGACTGGCGGATCTGGGAGAATCTGGTCGACTGGCGGATCTGGGAGAATCTGGTCGACTGGCGGATCTGGGAGAATCTGGTCGACTGGCGGATCTGGGAGAATCTGGTCGACTGGCTGGGAGAATCGACTGGCGGATCTAGGAGAATCTGGTCGACTGGCAGATCTGGAAGAGTCTGGTCGACTGGCAGATCTGGAAGAGTCTGGTCGACTGGCAGATCTGGAAGAGTCTGGACGACTGGCAGATCTGGAAGAGTCTGGACGACTGGCAGATCTGGAAGAGTCTGGTCGACTGGCAGATCTGGAAGAGTCTGGTCGACTGGCAGATCTGGAAGAGTCTGGTCGACTGGCAGATCTGGAAGAGTCTGGTCGACTGGCAGATCTGGAAGAGTCTGGACGACTGGCAGATCTGGAAGAGTCTGGACGACTGGCAGATCTGGAAGAGTCTGGACGACTGGCAGATCTGGAAGAGTCTGGACGACTGGCAGCTCTGGCTGCTCCATGCTGACTGGCTGCTCCATGATGACTGGTAGCTCTGGCTGCTCCATGCTGACTGGCTGCTCCATGCTGACTGGCAGCTCTGGCTGCTCCATGCTGACTGGCTGCTCCATGCTGACTGGCAGCTCTGGCTGCTCCATGCTGACTGGCTGCTCCATGCTGACTGGCTGCTCCATGCTGACTGGCGGCCCTGGCTGCTCCATGCTGACTGGCGGCCCTGGCTGCTCCATGCTGACTGGCGGCCCTGGCTGCTCCATGCTGACTGGCGGCCCTGGCTGCTCCATGCTAACTGGCAGCTCTGGCGGCTCCTTGCAGACTGGCAGCTCTGGCGGCTCCTTGCAGACTGGCAGCTTTGGCGGCATCCTGCAGACAGGCAGCTCTGGCGGCTCCTTGCAGACTGGCAGCTCCATGCAGACTGGCAGCTCTATGCAGACTGGCAGCTCCATGCAGACTGGCAGCTCCTTGCAGACTGGCAGCTCCTTGCAGACTGGCAGCTCCTTGCAGACTGGCAGCTCTAAGCTAACTGGCAGCTCTATGCTAACTGGCAGCTCTATGCTAACTGGCAGCTCTATGCTAACTGGCAGCTCTATGCTAACTGGCAGCTCTATGCTAACTGGCAGTTCTGAACAGGCGGGAGACTCCGGCAGCGCTGTAGAGAAGGAATGCTCTAACAGCGCTAAACAGGCGGGAGACTCCGACAGCGCTGGAGAGGAGGAGGGCTCCGACAGCGCTGGACAGGCGAGGCGCACTGTAGGCCTGATGCGTGGTGCTGGCACTGGTGGTACTGGGCCAAGGACACGCACGGGAAGCCTGGTGCGGGGAGCTGCTACCGGAGGGCTGGGGTGTGGAGGTGGCACAGGATGGGTTAGACCGTGAAGGCGTACTGGAGATCTTGAGAGCGGTGCTGGCACAGGACATGCAAGGCTAGGGAGGTGCACAGGAGGCCTGGTACGTGAGACTGGCACCATCTCCACCAGCCGACTAACACGCACCTCAGGACGAGTATGGAGCGCTGACCCAGGTGCCATCAAATCCCCGACACGCTCCGTCGGGCGAATTCCATGTTTAAAACACCAACACAGCAACTCCCTCATTTCTCTCTCCTCCAATTTCCCCATTAACTCCTTCACAGTCTCTGTTTCGCTCACCTCCAACACCGGCTCTGGTTCTGGTCTCCTCCTTGGCTCCTCACGATAAACAGGGAGAGTTGGCTCAGGTCTGGCTCCTGACTCTGCCACACTCTCCCTGAGCCCCCCCCCAAGAAATTTTTGGGGCTGACTCTGGGGCCTCCGTCCGCGCCGCCTTGCTTGCTTCGCAAACTCCATTCTCCTATATCCTTCCGCGCACTGCTCCATCGAATCCCAGGCGGGCTCCGGCACTCTCCCTGGGTCGACCGCCCACCTGTCTATCTCCTCCCAAGAAGTATAGTCCATACTGTACTCCACTTTGGGCTGTTCCTGCCTGTTGACACGCTGCTTGGTCCATTTGTGGTGGGTGATTCTGTAACGAGTTTCGTCTTCATACGAAGGAGAGTCGGACCAAAATGCAGCGTGTGGTTTACGATCCATGTTTATTAATAATACGAAACACGAATCTCCAATACAATACTACAAAACAAAACGTAACGAACGTAACGAAAACCTAAACAGCCTATCTGGTGAAAAACACATAGACAGGAACAATCACCCACAAACACACAGTGAAACCCAGGCTACCTAAATATGGTTCCCAATCAGAGACAATGACGAACACCTGCCTCTGACTGAGAACCATATCAGGCTGAACATAGAAATAGACAAACAAGACATGAAACATAGAATACCCACTCAGATCACACCCTGACCAATCAAAACATAGAAAATACAAAGTAAACTATGGTCAGGGCGTGACAAGCAGAGGTAACTCTGGGTTTTCCTTTCCTGTGCCGGTCCTCATGAGAGCCAGTTTCATCATAGCACTTGATGGTTTTTGCGACTGCACTTGAAGAAACTTTTAAAGTTCTTGAAATCTTCCACATTGACTGACCATGTCTTAACGTAATGATGGACTGTCATTTCTCTGTGCTTATTTGAGCTGTTCTTGCCGTAACCCTATTTGGTAAAAGACCAAATCCATATTATCTTCTGTATGGAAATTATAAGAGTACATGGCCATTAAGGCCAGATAATTCGTCAAGATATTCAAAAGTTCATAGATGACCAGCAGGGTCAAATAATAATCACCGTAGTTATAGAGGGTGCAACAGGTCGCACCTTAGGAGAAAGGTCAGTTGCCTTTTCATAGTAGAGGGAGAGGGAGGGTAGAAACAGTAGGTCCGGGGACAAGGTAGCATGTCTGGTGAACAGGTCAGGATTCCATAGCCGCAGGCAGAACTGCAGAAACTGGATCAGCAGCACAACCAGGTGGACTGGTGACAGCCAGGACAGGTAGTCTTGAGGAATGGTCCTTGGGCTCAGGTTCTCCGGAGGGGAGAGAAAGATGGGCGAATAAGAGGGAGCATTCTTATGATTTCGACATTCCGAAATAACCTTAGGCTTTCCCAACCGGACCCGATTTGCATACATTTATTTGTTTAATATGGAGACTGCTTCTGAATGGACCCGATGACAACTAGAACCATTCTGTATAGACCTGGTCAGATCCAGACCCAATCTGAATGAGGGAAGCAGCAGAAAAGTATATTTTTTTTATTTACTTTGTTAACCGGAGCTGATAAAGCGCGAGAGGCAAAGAGATGCCACTCTAGCAGGTGTGGGAGGGGCTGTACTGTGAGCGAGTGACACAGGGAGGAGGGAGGGAGAGACGGCTAGCAACCAAGCCGTCTAGCGCTATACAGTGCCTTGCAAAAGTATTCATCCCCCTTGGCATTTTTTCCTATTTTGGTGCATTACAACCTTTTGATTTAAATATATTTTTTGGGGACTTCATGTAATGAACATACACAAAATAGTCAAAATTGGTGAAGTGAAATGAAAAAAATAACTTGGTTAAAAAAAACTGAAGAAAAATACAAAACAGAAAAGTGGTGCTATGAAGCCCCTAAATAAGATCTGGTGCAACCAATTACTTTCAAAAGTCACATAATTAGTTAAATAATGTCCACCTGGGTGCCATATAAGTGTCACATGATCTCAGTCTATATATGCACCTGTTCTGAAAGGCCCAAGAGTCTGCAACACCACTAAGCAAGGGGCACCACCAAGCAAGCGGCACCATGAAGACCAAGGAGCTCTCCAAACAGGTCAGGGACAAAGTTGTGGAGAAGTACAGATCAGGGGAGCACCATTAAATCCATTATTTTTTTAAATGGAAAGAATATGCACCACAACAAACCAGCCAAGAGCGGGCAGCCCACCAAAACTCACGGACCAGGCAATGAGGGCATTTATCAGAGAGGCCGCAAAGAGACCTAAGATAACCCTGAAAGAGCTGCAAAGCTCCACAGCGGAGATTGGAGTATCTGTCCAAAGGACCACTTTAAGCCGCACACTCCACAGAGCTGGGCTTTACGGATGTGGCCAGAAAAAAGCATTGCTTAATGAAAAAAAAAAAAAAAACATTTGGTGTTCGCCAAAAGGCATATGGCAGACTCTCCAAACATATGGAAGAAGGTACTCTGGTCAGATGAGACTAAAATTTGAGTTGTTTGACCTTCAAGGAAAACGCTATGTCTGGCGCAAACCCAACAACTCATCACCCCGAGAACACCATCCCCACAGTGAAGCATGGTGGTGGCAGCATCATGCTGTGGGGATGTTTTTCATCGGCAGGGACTGGGAAACTGGTAAGAATTGAAGGAATGATGGATGGTGCTAAATACAGAGAAATTCTTGAGGGAAACCTGTTTGTCTTCCAGAGATTTGAGACTGGGACAGAGGTTCACCTTCAGCAGGACAATGACCCTAAGCATACTGCTATAGCAACACTTGAGTGGTTTAAGGGGAAACATTTAAATGTCTTGGAATGGCCTAGTCAAAGCCCAGACCTCAATCCAATTGAGAATCTGTGGAATAACTTTGCTGTACACCAGCACTACCCATCAAACTTGAAGGAGCTGGAACAGTTTTGCCTTGAAGAATGTGCAAAAATCCCAATGGCTATATGTGCCAAGCTTATAGAGACATAACCTAAGAGACTTGAAGCTGTAATTGCTGCAAAAGGTGTCTCTACAAAGTATTGACTTTAGGGGGGGTGAATATTTATGCACGCTCAAGTTTTCTGTTTTTTTCTCTTATTTCTTGTTTGTTTCACAATAAAAAAATATTATGCATCTTCAAAGTTCTAGGCATGTTGTGTAAATCAAATTATAGACCCCCCCCCCCCCCCCAAATCTATTTTAAATCCCAGGTTGTAAGGCAACAAAATATGAAAAATGCCAAGGGGGGGGGGATTCTTTCGCAAGCCGCTGTAGTAGACTAAGTTGCCATAGCTAGGTTATTTATCACCAATGACTACATAGTGTCTGTCTTGAATGCATCAAACCGGGAGAAACTATTTAAGCTAACATTAGCTAGCTAGGCTATTTGAGGCTGCATGCATTTTCGCATCCTACAAACATCATCTCCTTTCAGCATATTAAGTAGCAGCCTACCTATTGGTTATTTGTAGCAGCCTGGTTGTAGCCTATCCTTCTCCTTTAACTTTTTATTTCATAAATGTAATGACATCTTCCATTGATTTAAATATCTCCTAACTTCCGTGACATTATTTAGAATTCTGGATCCAGACGCTCCCGGATCGAGTCTTGGGTATTCAGGCACAGGTAGATCCATGAAGACAGGACGCCAGATAAGACAGGACTGAAGACTGAGACTGGGGGGGTCGGGTGACACTGGCGCAGTCCGACAATACCCACGTATAGGGCCAACCAGGCAGGATATAACCCCACCCACTTTGTCAAAGCACAGCCCCCACACCACCCAAGGGATATCAACAGACCACGAACCTACTACCCTGAGATAAGGCTGAGTATAGCCCACGAAGATCATAGTAAATATTGTTCTATTGATTGAATGCATCTGAAGTGCGTTCTTGCAGTGCAATAATATTTTGGCATCTTAGCCTGGAACCTGACAGCTTTTATTGAACTGTGGCCTCTTAACCATATCCCTGGTATGTCTACTTTTATGCATGTCAAATTGGATCTCTCTTGTGCATATCAAATTGCGTATCAGATTGGCCACTCAACAGAGATGGCATACATTGGGGGTTAAGACTAGCAGGTTAAGGGTCTACCAATCTGTCACTAAGCTGGTTTGATAGGTACCCAACACAGACTGGAAACCACAACAATTTAGCAGTGGGGTTTTAATTAGTATGGAGCGATGATGGGGTCGATGTTGATGGCACGCTATTCCATATATAGTCAAATGTATTTTATATTTATTTTATAAATATAGTGCACTATTTGTGTTCAGGGCCACCATTTTTGGACGCACACCTTAACTGTCTCCACGCTCCACCAGACCAGACTCTGCATCCCTGTGTGTCTGACGCTCCTCTCTCATTATCATGGGCCCAGCCTGCCTGGCAGATGTGGAAGAGACCCTGGCAAAGCCAATGAATAATTAAACACTGTGATTACGATGATGAATGCTCCCTAATCTATTTCACCATATAGTCTGAGCCTAGCGATGGGATGGAACAACAGCAGAGTGTGAGGCTTTGTGTGAAGGCGGTGAGGGGTGGGGATGGGAAGGTGTGGTGAAGGGAGGGTGGGTGGGAAGGTGTGGTTGGGGAGGGAAGGTGTGGTTTGGGGAGGGAAGGTGCAGGGGTGTTTGGAGGGAAGGTGTGGTAGGGAGGGCAGGGAGGCTGGGTTGGGGTGGGACAGGCTAGCTGTCTGGAGAGTGCCCAGATCAGAAGTCAGTGGGAGGTGTGAGAGAGGGAGGGATAGAAGGGAGATGGGGATAGGAGGGAAGGATAGGACAGAGAGTGGTGGTATTGAGAGGGAGAGAGATTAATAGAAGGGAGAGAGGACTGAGAACAAAGGGAATGTGGGAGGGCTGGAGGGATAGTCTAGGAGGGAAGGATAGGACAGAGAGTGGGGGGTTGGTGAGAGGGAGGGAGAGGACAGAGATCAAAGGGAATGTGGGAGGGATAGTCTAGGAGGGAAGGATTGGACAGAGTGGAGGGGGGATTGAGAGGGAGGTTACAGAAAGCAGAGGTAAGGTGGGTGGGATGGAAGGAAGGATGGGAGAGGACAGAGAGTAGAGGTAATGGAAGGAGAGGACAGAGAGTAGAGGGAAGGTGGAAGGGAGGGAGGTGAGCCACACACTATCTGACCATCTGTGCTGCAGAGGACCACAGAGACCGGCACAGCAAGGCTTCTGGCTGTGTGTTTGTAAGTGTGCGTATCAGCGTGTGTGTACGTACGTGCATGCATTTCTGTGCATCTGTTCATGTGCATTAATGTGTTTGAATCCGTGTGTGTGAGTACATTTGTGTACAGTGTTTATCCCAGTGTATGTGCTTGTCTGTGTGTGCGGTGTGTGTGCCTCGCCCTAGCGGTGGCACCCGGCCAGCCAGCCCTCAGGGAGGCGGGTTGTAAATAAGCAGGTGAAATAACCCAGATCCCTATTGCCAGGGGATTAACCCCTCAGAGGTCCCATGTCGTCGTTTCAGCACCCGACCCTACTAAACATCCATCAACATCAGTACACCAGTCTGAACATAGACTTAACATTATCCTCTCATCACACAGCCCTTAGCTACAGATCTAGGATCAGCTGACCCTCCCCAAGTCCTAACCTTAACCACTACAGGGAAGAAAACCAAACTGACCTTAGATCAGCGTCATTAGGCTTGGACTCCTCCCCCACACACACAGGAAGTGATGAGCCAGATGAGTCGGTGTCAGACGTGCAGCTCAGCTAACATTTATGGCAGGGCCATCTGATGGATTAAAGGGGTTGACAGATGATGGAGTGGCTCCTCCCCCTCCGCTGCCTGGCCTTGCCATGTAGGGCTGGGAGGTTTCATCATTACAGAGGATGAAGTCATCCTGCAACAAAAGGCAAGCAGGGGGGGAACAGGTGCTCCATATTTAATTAGACAAGGGGGTGGGACGTGGTGATGCCAGAGGAATATGTAAATTTGATGGCGGCCCTGGCCTGGCACGAGCTCAGCCCAGCTGACAGATATTTATGGGCAAGATTATGGTTTTTGTTTGGTCTCTTTATTTGTCCCCCTGTACTCAGTCACACACATGCATCAGCGTATCACATCTGCATTGCAGCTTAACTATCTCCTATCAGAGGTGTATCTGAGAAATGAGGATGACTCTCTCTCTCTCTCTCTCTTCATGCTATGCTAGGATATCCCCAGACCACTGTGCTTCCCTCTGCCCTTTGCTCTTTGTGTCAGATACTCAATAACTCCTTGTGATGTTTTCTTCCTTGGAGAATAGGGAACATAGGGACTAGGGAGTACTGTTCATGAAAAGAGTAGAGTCCATCCATCCCTAGTTAGTGGATGCTGGAGAAAAAAAGAGGGAAATATCAACGGAGAATAAGGAGCAAGAGAGCGGGAAGGAACCAGGAAAAGCAAAAAGGCAATCAATGTCTCTGGGCTTGTGTCAACAGGCAATTATTAATGATGAGGTGTGCTCTGGCTCTTTGCCTCTGTGCAGTGGTGGAGTCAGGGAGCACTCCTCTCCTGTCCACTATGTTTAGCTCCCTCAGCAGGAAGGTGTGACATGTGGGAGAGAGGGGAAGGGGGAGAGAGAGAGGGCCTTGAAGGAGGTGGAGGGAGAAGAGTGGGGATGGGGCACCACACACACTCCACACACACACACCTCAGCTCACACTGTACATCTCTGGGAGACATCCAGGTCTTTACCGTCCAATTAAGGTTGGCCCAGGGGGGAAAAGAGCAGAACAGAGCAGCTCTCCAGCCTCCACCTCTCTCATCTCTCTCTCCGTGGAGGAGCTGGGTAATTGTTAACAGATTGGGAAGTGTTATTGTGGATCAGGACGTCGCCCGGCCGGGGTGTCTGTCTGAGAGGCTCACGCCACTGTGGTCACAGCATAGAGGTCTTAGTGGTCTTAAGCCTAATTGACTAAGAAATAGAATGAAAAGCCCCCATCCTGGCAGACAGAGGAACTGAGCAGAGCAGAGAATGAGCAGACAATTAGAGAGAGAGTTAAGAGGAGTCAAACTGACAAAACATACTTTTTGTGTGAGACCAATTCCATTAGGACAAATATTAAGTCTACTGAATATATAGAAAAATAAATTACACCTAGGAATGTTTGATCTGGCGCTTTATTCCTGCTACCCTTTAGCAAGAGCATCTTCTCAGTTGACTGCCTTGTTTAGGTGGGGGCTACACTTGACTGTTTGTTTGATTTGACCATTTAAACTAGATTAGTGACTGGCTGGCAGATTCCCCTAGTGTACCAAGGCAAGCGCCAAGACCACACCAGCACCTTTCATTCAGGTTTTTGGTACTTCCTTCAAAAAGTAATTTAGACCAATTAGCAGAGGGCATGCTATTTTGTCTGACCAACCAATCACAGCCAGATAGGTCCCTGTCAGGAGATGGGTTCTAAATGGTTAGGATGTTGATGTTCAAAATGTTCCATATTCTATTGTATAGAATAGATATGACATTATATTATGTGTAATAAGCTGTCATGCCAGGTCTATGCAGTACATTTCTATCTGCAACCCACCAGATTGAACAGGCCCTGGGTGACTGTAGAACAGGCGTGCTAAACAATTGTCATAAGTAAATGAGTGACGGCAGCTAGTTCCTGTTCACACGCATGTAACTGTACCGTTCCTTCTGGAAACAACAGTGTTAGTCAGCCTGTCTGATTCACTGACAACTGAGAGACAAGGCTTCTTTAATGAGTCTGTGTTGAGTGGGAGAGTTTACTTCTCTCCTGGGTCTCTCTATTGAAATAGACTGATTTCATGCAATTATGAATGACACACAAACAGAGATACTGTACCTTTTTATGAAGCTAGGCAGCCTTGATGTAATTCAGAATTTGAATTGTGAGTTTGAAAATGACTATAATGCAAATATGCCAGGGCTTTTATTTACTGAACTGAAGCTCTGATTGAAACATTTTAAAGTTGGACTATCATAGCCTGCAGTGGTGCCATCAGACCTGTGACTCCCAGTCAGCGCCATGCTGAGACACTGCGTGGTAGGGTGGCAGTCACACCACGGAGGAGTAGGAGAGAGTGGGAGGGTGTGATGTACGTCCTTGCGTGTTGGTTGTCATGGTGGTGAGATGGTGAAATGCAGAGTGATTATTCCCAAAGTGGGTCAAAGACAACATGTCTATAACTGCTAGCAGGACATGGTAACTTTGAAGAGGAGAGAGCGAGAGAAAGAGAGGAGGACGAGAAGATGGAACAATGTATAAACAAATCCAGGGCTCATTGAGGGAATGCAGGCAGTGTTTGTGATTAGGATTTGTTTTCACGGCAGGCCCATCTAATCTGGTGGTGAATCAGGGAGAACTGGGATTGGCTGAGGTGCTGCCGAGCATCCTCTCCACGCTGGAGGTCAGGCCATCTGGCTCCAGATGGGCTCCTATTGATCGGAGAGAGCCTGGCGATTCAGTTGCAGGCGAACATCATTGATTTTCTGCAGGGGTGGAGAGTGCAGGAGTGGAGAGTGCAGGAGTGGAGAGTGCAGGAGTGGAGAGTGCAGGAGTGGAGAGTGCAGGAGTGGAGAGTGCAGGAGTGGAGAGTACAGGAGTGGAGAGTGCAGGATGAAGGCTGGAGCACAGCAGAGCTGTCAGGTCATCTTCTCAAATATCCAGAATAGTTTTTTGTGGCTTTGACCTTCCCTGAGTCAAGAGACATATCTATATCTATTTAACCACTACCTCAGCATTCACAGTGGCTTGTCAGTGTGGGCTGTGTAGCTTAAGCAGGCACTTTTATTCTCTCACACACACACACACACACACACACACACACACACACACACATTCCTTAACACACATCAATAACATGCTCCCAGAAAGCTGCCAGTTCAGCAGAAATCAACATCTCTTAGCTCCACTCTTTAATTATATGCAAACAGTTTCTATGTCCACTTACTGTATATAGGAGGTTAAGTCATGTACAGTACCAGTAGTCAAAAGGACTTGAATGAATAAAGTCATTATAGTACCAGTAGTCATAAAGACTTGAATGAATAAAGTCCCATACAGTACCAGTAGTCATATAGACTTGAAATAATAAAGTCATTACAGTACCAGTAGTCATAAAGACTTGAATTAATAAAGTCATTATAGTACCAGTAGTCATAAAGACTTGAATGAATAAAGTCCCATACAGTACCAGTAGTCATAAAGACTTGAATTAATAAAGTCATTATAGTACCAGTAGTCATAAAGACTTGAATGAATAAAGTCCCATACAGTTCCAGTAGTCATAGAGACTTGAATTAATAAAGTCACTACAGTACCAGTAGTCATAAAGACTTGAATGAATAAAGTCCCATACAGTACCAGTAGTCATAAAGACTTGAATGAATAAAGTCCCATACAGTTCCAGTAGTTATAGAGACTTGAATTAATAAAGTCATTACAGTACCAGTAGTCATAGAGACTTGAATTAATAAAGTCATTACAGTACCAGTAGTCATAAAGACTTGAATCAATAAAGTCACTACAGTACCAGTAGTCATAGAGACTTGAATCAATAAAGTCACTACAGTACCAGTAGTTATAGAGACTTGAATGAATAAAGTCATTACTGTACCAGTAGTCATGGAGACTTGAATTAATCAAGTCCCATACAGTACCAGTAGTCATAAAGACTTGAATGAATAAAGTCACTACAGTACCAGTAGTCATAAAGACTTGAATGAATAAAGTCATTACAGTACCAGTAGTCATAAAGACTTGAATGAATAAAGTCATTACAGTACCAGTAGTCATAAAGACTTGAATGAATAAAGTCCCATACAGTACCAGTAGTTATAGAGACTTGAATTAATAAAGTCATTACAGTACCAGTAGTCATGGAGACTTGAATTAATAAAGTCATTACAGTACCAGTAGTCATAGACTTGAATGAAGAAAGTCATTACAGTACCAGTAGTCATAAAGACTTGAATGAATAAAGTCACTACAGTACCAGTAGTCATAAAGACTTGAATGAATAAAGGCACTACAGTACCAGTAGTCATAAAGACTTGAATGAGTAAAGTCATTACAGTACCAGTAGTCATAAAGACTTGAATGAATAAAGGCACTACAGTACCAGTAGTCATAAAGACTTGAATGAGTAAAGTCATTACAGTACCAGTAGTCATAAAGACTTGAATGAATAAAGTTCCATACAGTACCAGTAGTCATAAATACTTGAATGAGTAAAGTCATTACAGTACCAGTAGTTATAGAGACTTGAATTAATAAAGTCATTACAGTACCAGTAGTCATAAAGACTTGAATTAATAGTCCCATACAGTACCAGTAGTTATAGAGACTTGAATTAATAAAGTCATTACAGTACCAGTAGTCATAAAGACTTGAATGAATAAAGTCCCATACAGTACCAGTAGTTATAGAGACTTGAATGAATAAAGTCATTACAGTACCAGTACCAGTACAGTACCAGTAGGAGACTTGAATTAATAAAGTCATTACAGTACCAGTAGTCATAGACTTGAATGAAGAAAGTCATTACAGTACCAGTAGTCATAAAGACTTGAATGAATAAAGTCACTACAGTACCAGTAGTCATAAAGACTTGAATGAGTAAAGTCATTACAGTACCAGTAGTCATAAAGACTTGAATGAATAAAGGCACTACAGTACCAGTAGTTATAGAGACTTGAATTAATAAAGTCATTACAGTACCAGTAGTCATAAAGACTTGAATGAATAAAGTCCCATACAGTACCAGTAGTTATAGAGACTTGAATGAATAAAGTCATTACAGTACCAGTAGTCATAGACTTGAATGAATAAAGTCATTACAGTACCAGTAGTCATAAAGAATTGAATGAATAAAGTCATTACAGTACCAGTAGTCATAAAGACTTGAATTAATAAAGTTCCATACAGTATCAGTAGTCAGAGACTTGAATTAATAAGGTCCCATACAGTACCAGTAGTCATAAAGACTTGAATGAATAAAGTCACTACAGTACCAGTAGTCATAAAGACTTGAATGAATAAAGTCACTACAGTACCAGTAGTCATAGAAACTTGAATTAATAAAGTCCCATACAGTTCCAGTAGTCATAGAGACTTGAATTAATAAAGTCACTACAGTACCAGTAGTCATGGAGACTTGAATTAATAAAGTCCCATACAGTTCCAGTAGTCATAGAGACTTGAATTAATAAAGTCCCATACAGTACCAGTAGTCATAAAGACTTGAATTAATAAAGTCACTACAGTACCAGTAGTCATAAAGACTTGAATCAATAAAGTCACTACAGTACCAGTAGTCACTCATGGAGACTTTAACCTTAGCTCTATGCTTTGTTAATTATCGCTGAACTCCAAATAAATTAGATGTCTCTGCACCATTCTGGATCTCCAAACCCCATTCCTCAAGGCCTCGCTCGGCCACGTCCATACAGCTTTAATTATAATCCAATGAACTCATTATCATAGTTTCCATTCATATCTAGTGGGGCTCTAATGCTCAGACTCCTCCGGTCCTTATTATATTTATTGTATATTTATTCATGGGTTTTGTATATATTTTATTTCCGATATAAATGTTAATTAGAACTTCAAACACTTTAGCAGCAGTATGCTGAGGCAGAGCTTCCCTTTGATCAGACGTCACTCGCCCTGCTTTCCTCTCTCTCTCTCCTCTCCCCCTTACCCCTGGGCATCTTGATGCTAATAGGCTGAGTGTTGCTCTTCCTGCCTGTCAGTCCATCTGTCTGTCTATGGAGATTAAAGCAGTCGGGCCAGTCACAAGACGGGTTGAATGGGTTCTGGGTTGCCACTTTCAGTGTGGATAGGGATATTGTTTGAACTTTCTGTCATATCAGTTTTCATAAGTAACTCTTGGCTGTTAAGCCAGAAGAATGGCAAGACTGAGCAAAAGTATTTGTTAGGTAGATGTTCAAGCATGTCTTTGAAATATTCCTCTACTTTTTCCGCACCAAAGAGGAGTCATATCTCTGTGCTATATATACTGTACGTGTGAACACAACACCTGATAACTCCATCCCTCTATGTCCCTTTCTAAAATAATCTTAGTGAGGCATTGACGTCATAATACTCTGCTTGTGTTACAAAACGAGCACGTTTGGTCTCTACATCTGGGGAGATTATCTCCTGCAGTGTGTACATCATTGTCTCCCCTCCCTTCTCTACTGTACTCTCCTCCTTTCCTCTCCCTTCCTCTCCTACGATCACCCCTCCTCCCTCCCTCCCTCCCTCTCCTGTGTGTTAATGTACTTGAAGTGGCCCGGCGGTCAATGAGCTTGTATTAACACCTGACTGGGAGCAGCGGGGCTGGGGCCGGCTGGTGTTTGTTCCTCCACGGTGCCTCCCCTGGGCCCGACCCCCAGGCTGCAGGCAGATGGAACGGATCCCATGATCAATAACAACATCCTAGCAGGCTGTTGAGAGAGGGTAGGAAGGAGGGGGGAGGGTGGAGAGAGGGGGGAGGAAGAGGCAGAAAGAGCGGGAGAGGAAAAGAGAAAAAGCGAGCTAAGGGAGAGAAACGGAAGGGCAGAGAATGAGAGAATAGAGGGAGTGGTAGAAAGAGGATAAAAGAGGGACAGATAAAGCAAGCTTTACAGTATATAGTTGTTGTACATTTCCTATCTTTATATTCTCAACTCTTAACATTGCTAACAAAATCAGGGCGTAGTTTCAGTCGATAAATCAGGTTTATTCATCTGCTTTTGGTGTCACTCAATGCATGATCTGGTATAAATATTTTCTGAGCTTTGTCTCTGCCAATATTCTCTATCACTGTAGCTACAGTGTGTGAGACTAAATGGTACATGCATTAGCTTGAAAGTCAATTTTTCTCTCTCTCTCCTCATATTTATATATATATATCTCAGTTGAAGTCGGAAGTTTACATAGAGTTAGGTTGGAGTCATTAAAACTTGTTTTTCAACCACTCCACAAAATTCTTGTTAACAAACTATAGTTTTGGCAAGTCTGTTAGGCCATCTACTTTGTGCATGACACCTGTAATTTTTCCAACAATTGTTTACAGACAGATTATTTCAATGTATCACAATTCCAGTAGGTCAGAGGTTTAGATACACTAAGTTGACTGTGCCTTTAAACAGCTTGGAAAATTCCAGAAAATGACATTATGGCTTTAGAAGCTTCTGATAGGCTATTTGACATAATTTGAGTCAATTGGAGGTGTACCTGTGGATGTATTTCAAGGCCTACCTTCAAACTCAGTGCCTCTTTGCTTGACATCCTGGGAAAATCAAAAGAAGTCAGTCAAGACCTCAGAAATAAAATTGTAGACCACAAGTCTGGTTCATCCTTGGGAGCAATTTCCAAACGCCTGAAGGTACCACGCTCATCTGTACAAACAATAGGATGCAAGTATAAACACCATGGGACCATGCAGCCGTCATACCGCTCAGGAAGGAGACGCGTTCTGTCTCCTCGAGATGAATGTACTTTGGTGCAAAAAGTGCAAATCAATCCCAGAACAACAGCAAAGGACCTGGTGAAGATGCTGGAGGAAACCGGTACAAAAGTATCTATATCCACAGTAAAACGAGTCCTATATCGACATAACCTGAAAGGCCGCTCAGCAAGGAAGAAGCCACTGCTCCAAAATCGCCATTAAAAAAGCCAGACTGCGGTTTGCAACTGCACAAGGGGAAGAAAATCTTACTTTTTGGAGAAATGTCCTCTGGTCTGATGATACAAAAATAGATCTGTTTGGCCATAATGACCATCGTTATTTTTAGAGGAAAAAGGGGGAGGCTTGCAAGCCGAAGAACACCATTCTAACCGTGAAGCACGGGGGTGGCAGCATCATGTTGTGGGGGTGCTTTGCAGCAGGAGGGACTGGAGCACTTCACAAAATAGATGGCATCATGAGGGAGGAACATTATGTGGATATATTTAAGCAACATCTCAAGACATCAGTCAGGAAGTTAAAGCTTGGTCGCAGATGTGTCTCCAAATGGACAATCACCCCAAGCATACTTCCAAAGTTGTGGCAAAATGGCTTAAGGACAACAAAGTCAAGGTATTGGAGTGGCCATCACAAAGCCCTGACCTCAATACCATAGAAATTGTGTGGGCAGAACTGAAAAAGCGTGTTCGAGCAAGGAGGTCTACAAACCTGACTCAGTTACACCAGCTCTGTCAGGAGGAATGGGCCACAATTCACCCAACTTATTCTGGGAAGCTCGTGGAAGACTACCCAAAATGTTTGACCCAAGTTAAACAATTTAAAAGCAATGCTATCAAATACTAATTGAGTGTATGTAAACTTCTGACCCACTGGGAATGTAATGGGAATGTAATGAAAGAAACTATTCTACTATTATTCTGACATTTCCCATTCTTAAAATGAAGTTGTGATCCTAACTGACCTAAGACAGAGAATTTTTACTAGGATTAAATGTCAGGAATTGTTAAAAACTGAGTTTAAATAAGGTGTATGTAAATTATGACTTCAACTGTATATATATGCATAAACACACACGGAGAATGGATGCAACAATGTATACACACAGACACACACTCTCTCTCTCTGCAGCTAAGCCATTGTTTGTGTTGGGAGATAGATCAGAGAGACTGTATCAGCTGGTACATTTAGACTAATCTAAGGTCCTGTCCTTCATTCTCAAACTCAATATTATCCAACCACTTTGTTTGTATTGACAACTCTTTTCTCTTAACACAATTAAATTCAAGGGCTTTATTGGCATGGGAAACATAAGTTAACATTGCCAAAGCATGTGAAGTAGATAATAAACAAAATTGAAATAAACAATACAAATTAACAGTAAACATTACACTCTCTCTCAGGACAATCATAACAAAGTATTTCTCTCCCTCCACCTTTCTACCTTCCTCCCTCTCTCCTTCCATCTATTACTCTTTCTATTTATCAACTTCTCTCTTCTCGTTCTACCACACCTCACCCCCTCTCCTCTCCTCTCCCTATCTACCTCCCTCTCTCTAGGCCTTGGCCATGGCTGAGGTGAATGGACCAGGGCCCCTGGTGGCCGAGCCGCAGATTGCCATGTTCTGTGGGCGTCAGCTGCTGCACATGAACCCTGAGACTGGCCAATGGGAGCCTGACCCTCAGGGCCGCCAGGGCTGCTTCACAGAGCCCAACCAGATCCTGTCCTACTGCCAAGAGGTAGGAGCCAACAACACTGCTATGGTTATGAGATCGACCTCATACTGCACTGCTACTGCACTGTAATGCTCAGCTCATCTCCAATGCTGCTGCAATAGCATACTAGAGAGCAGATACTTTAAATAGGTTTATGGATATAAAGATAGTGGTAGATTCAGGGCCTTCAGAAAGTATTCATACCCCTTGACTTATTGTTAGAAACTGAATTCAATATGGAGTAAAAAAAAAGAATGACAAAAGTGAAAATGTTTTTGCAAACGATTACAAGCATACCCATAACATGATGCAGTCAGAACTATGCTTGAACATATGGAGAGCGTTACTCAGTAGTGTGTTGTGTTGGATTTGCCCCAAACATATTCAGGACAAAAATGTAATTGCTTTGTCACATTTTTTGCAGTTTTACTTTAGTGCCTTGTTGGAAACAGAATGCATGTTCTGGAATATTTTTCTTCTGTACAGACTTCTTTTCAGTCTGTCAATTAAGTTAGTATTGTGGCATACGGTAACTACAATGTTGTTGATCAGTTTTATCCTCCACAGCCATTAAACTATGTAACTGTTTTAAAGTCACCATTGGCCTCATGGTGAAATTCCTGAGTGGTTTCTCTCCTCTCCGGCAACTAAGTTAGCAAGGATACCTGTATCTTTGTAGTGACTGGGTGTATTGATACACCATCCAAAGTGTAATTAATAACATCACCATGCTCAAGGGATATATATATATATATATATATATATATATATATATATATATATATATATATAATTTTACCCATCTACCAATTGGTGCCCTTCTTTGCGAGGCATTGGAAAATATCTCTGGTCTTTGTGGTTGAATCTGTGTTTGAAATTCAGTGCTTGACTGAAGGGCGTTACAGATATTTCTGTGTGTGGGGTACAGAGATGAGGTAGTCATTCAAAAATAATGTTTAACACTATTGCACACAGAGTGAGTCCATGCAACTTATTATGTGACTTGTTAAGCACATTTTTACTCCTGAACTTACTTAGGCTTGCCATAACAAAGGGTTTGAATACTTATTGACTCAAGACATTTCAGCTTTTAATTTTAAATTGATTTGAAAACATTTAAAAACATCATTCCACTTTGACATTATGGGGAATTGTGTGTAGGCCAGTGACAAAAACATCTACATTTTATCCATTTTAAATTCAAGCTGTAACAACAACATTTGGAAAACGTCAAGGGGTGTGAACACTTTCTGAATGCACTGTAAATGGGTGGACAGACTGGTATAGATACCTCACACAACATCATGAATAGGAGCAGGAGTAACCAACCCTAATCTTCCAATGTGTCTCAATTGGTTTGTCTTGTCCTATCAAATCTATATATTTCTCTCTCTCTCTCTCTATATATATATATATATATATATATATATATATATATATAGTAGAGTGATGGTGGTCAGGAGGAAATATTTATTGATATTTCCTGAATATTAATACTACCATCCATCGATCTTCCTCCTGCCACGTTTATCCCCCTAATTCCTTTAAGTCTTCTGCATGCCAAACTTAAGGCATATCAATGGCCTGACAGGGCTAGCCACAGCCTTGGTTTGATTAGAGACTCGCTGCTCCCCCTCCCCGACGAGAGCAAGGAGCCTGTTTTTATAAAAGGATATCATGCGCCACCTGGTGGCTAAATGAAGCACAGTGGGTAAAGAAAACAGCAGTCACACAGTTGAAATGGCTGTAATGTGATTACCCAGCTCATTATGCGTCTGTGATTGCTTTTCCACAAAAGCGTTCCTTTTTCCTCAAAGTCTGTGGATCCGGCTCTCAGACAGCGTGCCAAATACATTTCTCAATCCATTAAACCTCATTATAGGGCTGTGCTTATGCCATTGCCCTACATTTTAATTGAAAGTAGTCAGATGTGAAATTGGGATTATTGAAAGAATTGGAAATGGGATTGTATAGGTTAACTTTTTTTCAGACTGGAATTTTCCTTACAACTTAAGGAGAATATCAGTGTATGACGTGCATAGTCAGAAAATAGACCCTTAGGGCCAAAGTGTTTCAGACCGTTGCATGAGTCTCTCCTATTTTTACCTTTCTCCCTATTGATTGTGCTATCCTCTCTCCTCCTCTCTCCTCCTCTCTCCCGCTCCCTCTTGCCCTCCCCTCCTATTTCCCTCTTGCCCTCTCCTCCTCTTTCCCTCTCCTCCTCTGTCCCTCTGTCTGTACTGTACGTCTCCTCCCCCCTCAACCCTCCTTTCCCCTCTGCATTTGTCTGACCCTGTTGCCTCTCTCCTCTCTGTTGTCCTAACTCCTCCCTGATGTCCTGTCTGTCCATATCATCCATCCATCTGTCCCTCCCTCTGTCTTTCTGTCTGTCTCTCCCGCCGTCTGTCTGCCTGTCCATCTGTCCAACCAGATGTACCCAGCCCTACAGATCTCCCATGTGGAGGAGTCCTCCAGCCCCGTCACCATCCCAGCCTGGTGTAAGAAGGGCTGGGGCCACTGCCAGACACGCCCCTTCATCGTCATGCCCTACCGCTGCCAGGGTAAGAACAACACGTCTGCAATGTCTGCACCCTCAGCATCATCATCATCATCCTTCTAATCTTCAGCATATCCCTACACAAACATCACTCAAAACATTGCATAACTTCCCTATTCCCTATACTTCAAATTCAGCCTCGGGGAAGTAATAATAGAAACGGACATAGTTCATATGAATTCATATGAATGGATTCCATTGTCAAAGCTTTGTCAGGTCTACCAAAGGGCTTCACTCCATCAAAATGGTGGAAAGGTCTTTCAGTCTGTGTTGAATTTTAACCCACTTGTTCCCACATTTTTCCAAACATGCCACTATGCACATCTTATACCATTAGTAACCCTAACGTGTAATCCAAATTGCTTAAAAAAATTATAGTAATGGAAAGTATGTACAAATAATTGTGAGTGCTGGGAACATACCGTGCTCTGCCTATAATAATAAAATGAACAGACATTTGCCCCAATATCTACTGTATATACCTCAGCTAATTTACCTACACACCTCAATCCAATTACCCACACACCCCATCCCTCTCTCCCCATGCCCTAACGCTAACACCCACATGCCAATACCCTAATATTGATACAATCAAGTACTGATACACCTATATCCTAGCCCTGAATGATATACCCATATCCTAGCCCTGAATGATATACCCATATCCTAGCCCTGAATGATACACCCATATCCTAGCCCTGAATGATATACCCATATCCTAGCCCTGAATGATATACCCATATCCTAGCCCTGAATGATATACCCATATCCTAGCCCTGAATGATATACCCATTTTTATTTTTAACCAGGTAGGCTAGTTGAGAACAAGTTCTCATTTGCAACTGCGACCTGGCCAAGAGTTACACATGGAATAAACAAACATGCAGTCAATAATACAGTAGAAAAGTGTATATATACAGTATGTGCAAATGAGGTAAGATAAGGGAGGTAAGGCAATAAAAAAGCCATGGTGGCGAAGTAATTACAATATAGCAATTAAACACTGGAATTGTAGATGTGCAGAAGATTAATGTGCAATTAGAGATACTGGGGTGCAAAGGAGCAAGATAAATAAATAAATACAGTATGGGGATGAAGTAGTTGGATGGGCTATTTACAGATGGGCTATGTACAAGTGTAATGATCTGTGAGCACGCACACATTCTCATCGACTGGCTTGCAGTGGAGCTGGTTGAGAGCTTCAAGTTCAACAAACCAATATGGTTCGAGCACACCAAGACCGTCATAAAGAGGGCACGACAAAACCTATTCCCCCTCAGGAGACTGAAAAGATTTGGCATGGGTCCTCAGATCCTCAAAAGGTCCTACAACTGCACCATCGAAAGCATCACTGGTTGCATCACTGCCTGGTATGGCAACTGCAAGGCACTACAGAGGGTAGTGCGAACGACCCAGCTTCCTGCCATCCAGGACCTTTATACCAGGCAGTACCAGGCAGTGTCAGAGGAAGGCCCTAAAAACTGTCATGGACTGTTCTCTCTGCTACCGCACGGCAAGTCTAGGTCTATAAACAGCTTCTATCCCAAGCCATAAAACTCCTGAACACCCAATCAAATGGCCACCCAGACTTTTTGCAAAATCCCACCCCTCCTCTTTTACTCTCTGTTGTTATCATCTATGCATAGTCACTTTAATAACTGCATGTACATATTACCTCAACTAACTGGTGCCCCCACACATTGACTCTGCACCGGTACCCCCCAGTCTTGTTATTTTACGGCTGCTCTTTAATATCTTGTCACTTTTATTTCTTATTCTTATTTTGTCGGTAAGTAAGCATTTCACTGTAAGGTCTCTACACCTGTTGTATTCGGCGCAGGTGACACATTTTTTAAAATTTTTATTTATTTTTTTATTTTATCTTTATTTAACTAGGCAAGTCAGTTAAGAACAAATTCTTATTTTCAATGAAGGCCTAGGAACAGTGTGTTAACTGCCTGTTCAGGGGCTGAACAACAGATTTTTACCTTGTCAGCTCGGGATTTGATCTTGCAACCTTTCGGTTATTAGTCCAACGCTCTAACCACTAGGCTACCTGCTGCCCCTAATAAAATTGTATTTTTAATCATACTCGACACCTTTATAATGCATAATATATTGCTTATTTGTTAATAAATACAACTTTAACTTCTCTAGAGCATGTGAAGTACAAAAGTTATTCTTTTCACTATTGTTAACGATGCAATCAAATTACTTAAATTAAAATCTGAAATTAAGCATATTTCACATTTTTCTGTCCTTGACTGACTGCCTGCAGCTATTGAAAGTAAAACTGCAGGCAGCAGCACACCATTGTGTTCTGGATCAATCTCCACTCCCCTCCTCAGCCCAGACAGTGCAGAGGCACTGTAATGAGTTGGCATTATATTATTATACTGGATCTTTCTAGTTCAAGTCTCTCTCTCTCTCGCTCTCTGGTTTATGGATGTTTATCAATGTTTTTTTATCAATTAAAAAATGTTACAACCAAGGCAAGTATTAAAATATTCTCCCTCTCATTCCATTTCCCTCCTCTCTCTCTTGCTCTGCAGTGGGTGAGTATGTGAGTGAAGCCCTGTTGGTTCCAGACCGATGCCGTTTCCTGCACCAGGAACAGATGGATGCCTGTGAGAGCTACGTCTACTGGCACAACATAGCTAAGGAGGTGCGGGTGGAGCGACATTATATTATCTAAGATTATATTAGAGTTAATGAAATTTCAATTAATGTCTTAAGTTTTAATTGGGTTTTAACACCACTAGGACTCTTTATAGAGAGTTAGCATAGAGACATTAAACTTGGACTTGGACTAATTGAGTCAATGACTAAACTGCAATGTAGACTACAGTAAAAGACTGGGGCTGGAAGCTAACTGTACCCAGCTGGGTGTAGTGTAACATACAGTACCATACTGTATCAGCAGAGAGAGCAGCTAGAGGGGTTTAATATAGGCCAGGGAGGTGAGGCAGTTTATTAGAGTCCAGGGAGGTGAGGCAGTTTATTGGAGGCCGGGGAGGTGAGGCAGTTTATTGGAGGCCGGGGAGGTGAGGCAGTTTATTGGAGGCCGGGGAGGTGAGGCCGTTTATTGGAGGCCGGGGAGGTGATGTAGGTTGTAGTTTTTATAATTCACCTTCATCATGCTGGTCGTGTTCTATTCCTCCTGCTAGTTAGTTCCCTTTGATCACACTCACATTTCCTCTCTTTTTCTATACACCCCTGAACTCTCTCGTTCACCTTGGTCTTTTCCAATCTTGATCCATGTTTAACAGATTTCTCTCATCCTTTCTGTTTAAGGCCTGCACCGCAGACGGTCTGGAGCTGCATAGTTATGGGATGCTGTTGCCGTGCGGCGAACGTTTCCGTGGGGTGGAGTATGTGTGCTGCCCGGGGAGGGGTGGGTCCAGTGGCAGGGGGGAGACCGAGGGAGGGGATGTTCTCCCAGCAGGACCCCAGGCCCTGACCCCTCAGGTCAAAGTCAACACAGGGTGAGTCCCATTACCCCTGCTGTCTGTGGTGATGATGGGGGAGATGATGATGATCATAATGTTTGACCTTGTACCCCATTGCCAGAGTCAAAGTGACAACACCCTCCCCAAGCCCCTCTCCTGACACCGATGTGGATGAGGCAGACATGGAGGAGGAAGACGATGAGATGGTGGAAGAGAATGAGCAGGTGGTGGAAGAGGATGAGGAAGAGGAGGAGGCAGTAGAGGATGATGAGGAGGAGGAGGAGGAGGAGGAAGAGGAGGAGGAGCAGCAGCAGCAGCAGGAGGTTGCAGAAGCAGCAGCAGTGAAAGACCCAGAGGAGTATGAGTACTCCATTGACTCTGGCCCCTACCAGGCTTCTGACTACACAGACTCCTTCTACTATGAGAAAGGCCAGGGTCAGACTGGTCGCAACCCCTCCACATCCCCACCCCAGACCAGGGGAGACAGCCGTGAGTAACCATCTACCTTCTATTTCACAGTTATCTTCGCCCTGTCCAGAAACAATTCTTAGCCCCTACTCTCAACTAGATCTGAGAGGATTTCATGGGCATAAGCTTTATTGGAATACCACTTTGCCCTAAATGGAATTTTATCCATATTTTCTATATTCTTACCTACAAAAGTGGAGAAGTGGGGTATTAAGTAGTGTCTAGGTTTTGTGTCTAGTCTGAACCTTTCTCTCTAAAGGCCAGTCTCAGTAAGGGAATGGACTGTAGTTGCTAGCCTTAGTGGTTAACAGGGCAGTAAAAAGACTGGGTAAATGCTGACATCACTCTCCCATCTCCCACTTACTCTTACTTACTGGGGAATGAACTGTAGTGCCCAGTTAGCATCTCCAATACTTTCTCTCTCTCACGCTATCTTTGTAATAGACTAAGGTTGATTACACATACGCATGAATGTAAGGGCATACACACACATGCGTGCGCACACACACTCACCATGCCTATCTGTCTGGCTGGATATAGGAGATGGGAGTGGCTGGCTGATGTATTTACAGCACTACACATCTCCAAATCAATAATGCTGACTGTTCACCCTACTATCTGGATCAATGGCTGTCTGGCTCTCTCTCTCCGGGTAATGGCAATGATTGGGATATCTTTTGGTCTCCCTCATCTTCCCCCTGTCTTTCTTTCTGCTGCACTGCCTGTATCTCTGTCTCGCTCTCTCTTCTCCTTTGTTTTCCATCCTTTATTCTCCCTCCTCTCATTCCCCTCCTCTCCTTATCCCCCTCTCCTCCTTCTCCTCTGCAGTACCCACCCCTCGCCCCACAGATGGTGTGGATGTTTACTTCGAGATGCCAGGGGACGACAGTGAACACGCCAACTTCCTGCGTGCCAAGATGGACCTGGAGGAGCGGCGAATGAAACGCATCAATGAGGTAAGGTGGACAGGGAGGCGGGTTTGGACAGGCAATGAACCAATAAGAAGAGGCCAGACCTGCTGTGCTGTTTCCATATCTGTGATCTCCTATAGAACCCACTGTTGACAGTCGGGGGCAAATTGCTCTGGGACCTGAAGTGAGGTCTTAATGCAATATTAATATATTGGGGGAATCACAATTGAATACTCTTTGTGTCCTCTCAACTCCTTCTCAAAACCCATTGGAGGAGAAGGTCGGGGGAGGGGGGGATGCTGGCTTTCTCATACAATCGGTTTTGAGAAGGTGAGGAGAGAGGATGCGAGGAGTATGCAATTGAGATTGTCCCACTGTTCAAGTGAACCAAGCCAAGTGGATACCCATAAACAGACAGACTTTCTTAGTAGCTGTAGATTGAGGCGGATATGGAGCATTTTAAACATCAGAATGGTCCTCAGTGGATTCCTATCTGCGGAAATCTGTTTGTGTGTGTGTGAAGGACTTTAACATGTCTTGCCTTTTCAGATCATGAAGGAATGGGCTGAGGCTGACAACCAATCCAAGAACCTGCCCAAGTCTGACCGCCAGGCCCTTAATGAGGTAAGAAGATGAAATAGGAAGAGGGGATGGAAGAAAGGAGAAGGGGATTAAAGAAGGAAGAAAATATGGGAGACGGACACTCATACCTATTAACACAACAATGATCCCCCTCTCCTCTCCACCCAGCATTTCCAGTCTGTGTTGCAGACTCTGGAGGAGCAGGTGGCAGGGGAGAGACAGAGGCTGGTGGAGACCCACCTGGCCCGCGTGGTGGCCACCCTCAACGACAACCGCAGACTGGCCTTGGAGAGCTACCTGACCGCCGTGCAGGCAGAGCCCCCTCAGGTCCGCAGACAGCAGGGGCAGCAGGGATATCTACATTTTCTTAGGCAGAGAACATGACTGTACAGAACTGCAACGCTGCTCAACATTTTCCTGTGTGTATCAAGAATGGTCCACCACCCAAAGGACATCCAGACAACTTGACACAACTGTGGGAAGCATTGGAGTCAACATGGTTTTGACACCTTGTAGAGTCCATGACCTGAATTAAAGCTGTTCTGAGAGCAAAGGGAGGGGTGCAACTCAATATTAGAAAGGTGTTCCTTATGTTTGGTATACTCAGTGTATATTTGTTAGGCAGAGAGTATGAGTGGACTGTAATGTGTTGTTAATTTCTTCCACACCTTCTCCACCCCCTCCATTCTCTGACTATAATATCCCTCTCCTCTCAACAGCCGGAGCGGGTGCTGCAGTCTCTGAAGCGATACATGGCAGCAGAGCAGAAGGACCGCAGACACACTCTGAGACACTACCAGCACATTGAGGCCGTCGACCCCCAGAAGGCTGAGCAGATGAAGTTCCAGGTGTGAAATGAAAATATACCGGAATATACTAGGATGAAAAGATACTGTACATCTTCCTTAAGCAGTGATGCTGCTTCATGAAAAATTGATGCTCATGAAATAACTCTTAAAGGGGCAATCAGCTGTTGAAACAATAACTAAAAAAGTGTATCCCTGCCCCTGTTTCGGTAAAAAGCTGAGGGATCGGGCTGGAGAAATGTAACCACTCAAGTTTATAGACAGAGCTATGGATACTGTGACTGACCATTCATGATATCAATTATGTTTTTGAGGCTATTGGAGTAAAACAAGCTTATAGGTTGGGTTCTAATGGGGTACCACAGTTGAACTAAGCTCATGGGGCATTTATAAATTATATTTGTCAAGAATCAATGGGTACATATCATTTATTTATATGTCTAAAAATGCATGTAGCAACTACAGATTGCCCCTTTACCAAAATGATCAAAACTGATGTCATAATCATCCTTAACAGCAAAACTCATTTTCACTTGTAAATGTCAATACATTAAACCAACACTTGACTCTTTCAGACTCTGTGGGGGCTTTGTCTTGTAATGAACCTAACCAGCATTGATCTCTTGGGGCTGCAGGTCTACACCCACCTCCATGTGATTGAGGAGAGGATGAACCAGAGCTTGGCATTACTCTACAAGGTCCCTGCCTTGGCTGAGGAGCTGCACGATGATATCCGTACGCTACACTCCTCTCTACTCTCCATGTAGACCAGGATGTGGGGTTACTGCCCTTGTCCTAATATTCATGTTTTAGTTCATTCATAAGACATTTAGAAAGAGATAAGCTATCATTTATCATGATGTCTTTTGTAAGACATTCAAAGTTCCAAATACACATTATCTAATTAGTAGGTTATTATTATCTTGTAATGTCTCTAGGGAACTCTCATTCAGAAAATAAAGGATTGGTGTATATGAGGTGTAAATACGTTTTACCGTAAATACATTATACTGTACTGTATATCAAGCTGGGTAGCAGCTTGTGTTTAAAACCTGCTTGTTTCTCCCTCCCTCCCTGTAGAGGAGCTGGTGAAGGCGGAGCGAGGAGACATCAGTGAGCTCATGACCACTTCCTTCTCTGAGACACGCACCACCGAGGAGCTACTTCCTGCTGAGAGTGAGGAGGAGAAGGATGACGAGGAGGAGGAGGAGAGAGCCTTCCAGAACAGGCCCTACCCACCCCGCATTGGTACGGACACACCCTCATGAATGCACGCATACACACAAAATGTTTCCTCTTCAAATAGTTCAGGAATTTATTTATTTATTTGAATACAAGCAGTAGTTAACATTTTTACTTTTCTCTATTGTTTCTGTCCTGTCAAGACCCACAGCCCAACACTAAGAAAGGTGAGTTAAAGGGAAGGGACATTAAGTGTGATATTTGTCTGCCAAAATGTAATTTTTAAAGAAAGAAAAAGTTGAAGTTGATCATGGCTGAATCTGTGTGTTTTCTGTCTTTGCACTCAGCCTCTACAGACGAATATGACTATGCCACATCTGAGAGAAGCCCCACGTATGAATATGAGGAGAAAGTGAGAAACATCTATTTTTTTATTGCAAACATACACGTCACTTTACAGACATGGCATCCTACTTGCACTTGTGTTTACAGCACAGCCAAGAGATACGCTGACACACATTATGTCAATCATCTCTCCCTCATCCCTACCCACTTTAAATCTCACCCCCTCGTGTGTATATGGAAAAATGGCTTGTGTCGCACTGCAGCCTCCACATGATCAACTGCTACATTTTTACTCACTTACTATAACATCCTCCCACAGCAGGAAGTCAACTCCCATAGATATGTAGTTAATGTGTTATATTTAATTCTGTGGTACTTCCTCTGTAATGACCTATTAAATAACCCCCTCTCTCTCTCTCTCTTTCTCTTGCTCTCACTCTCTAGATTAACACCTCTGTGGAGCTCAAGCAGGTGGTCTACAAGTCTCCTGAGATCCAGACCGATGAACTGGTGAGTCTGCTACCTAGATAAGTGTCTGGATGGGCTGGGCGGACCCGTCCCCTCTTGTGGTCTTGTAAGTCATTCCCATGATGATATCAACCTCTAATTTCTCCATCTTCCCCTCTTTGTGCTCTCTCTTCACCTTTTCTGTTTCTGTCCTTAGCAACCAGATGCCCTGGAGACGTTCAACCGCGGGGCCATGGTGGGGTTGCTGGTGGTTGCCGTGGCCATCGCCATGGTGATGGTGATTAGTCTGTTGCTGGTGCGCAGGAAGCCGTATGGCACCATCAGCCACGGCATTGTGGAGGTAGGAGGCAGGGAATCTGACAGAACCTGGACACTTTGATGCTTTCAGTAGATCTCGTTATTGCACATTAAATCAAATCAAATGGTATTTGTCAGGTGCGCTGAATACAACCTTACAGTGAAATGCTTACTTATAGGCTCTAACCGTGTGTGTGTGTGTGTGTGTGTGTGTGTAGAAATAAAACAACAGTAAAAATACATTTGAAAATAAGAGTAGCAAGGCTTCATACAAACACCAGTTAGTCAGGCTTATTGAGGTAGTATGTATGGTTAAAGTGACCATGCATATATGATGAACAGAGAGTAGCAGTAGCGTAAAAAGAGGGGTTGGTGGGACACAATGCAGATAGCCCAGTTAGCCAATGTGCGGGAGCACTGGTTGGTCGGGCCAATTGAGGTAGTATGTACATGAATTATTCTCACAATTTGTTGATTAGTTGTTTGTTTGTACAGCTTTTAGCTGTATGCAAAATAAAACTAAACTAAAACTAAACACAATCAAACAAATGTATTTTATAAAACCTTTTGTTACATCAGCAGTTGTCACAGTGCTTTACAGATGCCCAGCCTAAAACCCCAGAGAGAAAGCAATGCAGATGTGGAAGCCTAGAGGCTAGGAAAAACTCCCTAAAAAGCATAAACCTACTATAGGATGAAACCTAGAGCGAGATCAGGCTCTGAGGGGTGGCCAGAGTGGAGATGCATGTGGCCATTAAGGCCAGATCATTTTTGTTCATAGATGACCAGCAGGTTCAAATCATAACCATGGTGGCTATAGAGGGCGCAACAGAGCAACATCTCAGGAGTAAATGTCAGTTGCCTTGTCGTAGGCAGGTATTCAAAGTGTCTCTCCCTGCAGCGGCAGGTAGGAGAGGCACTTTATGCTTATAGCACAATACAGTGTCTCCTTCCTGCTGATAGCACTTCCTTATACCGTAGCATTGTACTGTATCTGTATCAGTATGACATTTGACCCTCCGTGTCTCATAGCAGGTTGACCCCATGCTGACCCCAGAGGAGCGCCAACTAAACAAGATGCAGAACCACGGCTACGAAAACCCCACCTACAAATTCTTTGAGCAAATGAACTGAGGCGGTGGGTGTGGCCTCCCGGTCATGCCCAATCACACGAGGCGCTCCCTTTCCTTGCTTCCCCTCCTAGGGGCAGTCCCAGTCACACCCCCTATGATGTATTAAGATGTATCATTACGACCAACACTTTAATGTAACTTGACAGGCAAATAGGGGGTATACGCCCCAAACCTCTGACCAACCATGTCCCCATATCAGTTTTTGGAATGTAAACCAGTAACAGAGACGTATTACCAACTGACCCATCCTCTTACTCTTCTGGTCTAGAATAAAGGGGTGGACATTAATGCCACAGTGTAACAATCATCTCCTTTGGAGAGATTCACTCCTGTCTACTTGGATAGGAATGCCATTGGAATGGCTTGAGTTGACCCCCTTATTCTTAATAAAATGGATTGGTATTTGTCAGAAACTGACTCAATGTTGAACACTGCATTTTGTTTTGTATGTCATCTGTTTATTCTTTATTGGATTGTGTTGCAGCTCTGATTCATTATATTCCAGTTCAGATAAATGGTGTAAAATGTGAACAAACAATATAGTATAGCTGATCTAAAACTCCACACAAACTGGTTCTCTATCTAAAGCTACAATGACTCTGACATGATGACCACCAAGCCAGCCCCACCTCCATGAGTCAATGAAGGACATCTTCTTTCAAAGCCAGGCACAGTTGTAAAGGTTAAGCAGAGATGAGGAGGTTGGGAATGTGAGGTGTTGAAGCTTGATTGACTTAGTTGTTACTTAGGTATTACTTACACCAACATATATTATCAATCCATAGTAAAATGGGTTGGTGGTCTTTTGATGTTCAGCCCAACCTCATCCTTCAGTCTGTGACATCTGACACAATCAGCACCCAGAGCCTATTCCATGTCATGTGAACTATATAATTGAACTAATGTACCAAATGTACCATTTAAGTTAAGTGAATGACTGCTACCTAAAAAAATTGTAACAAAGTAATGAAAAGTCCATTATTTTAATGAAAGCATGCAGATTTGGTGTATGATGCTACCGTCTTTGTGTTGTTCCTGTTCTTTGCTTTTGATAAGATGGAAATGTAATATCTTTAGAAAAAAATATGACTTCAAAATAGACATTTCTAGAATGAATTTGCATCAGTGTAATGGAATAATAACAAAAAAGAAGAATACCTTGTGCTGTTCAGAGAGAGAACATTTTCCTAACATGGCTGATTGAAAACGGACTGTTGTAAAAACCAGCACAAGATGACACAATTAACTTCTGACTGAATGTATTTTAGGTAGACGTTGAGACTCCATTTCCTCTTCGATAGTGCATCACTCCCCTAGTAGAATCCCAAGGACAAACCTGTAATCAGTAGACAAGCTACATGTCCAAAACCTTCCTCATTATCTCACTAGTTTAACACTGAATGTCTCTTTTCACTATTTGCAGGTTTGAATGAGAACAGTGGGATGTCAATCATTGTTGTGGTGCAATGGACTTCAGCATTAGGGAACATAGTGATGTTGACAACATGGTGATCTTGGGTAACAGTTGCATGTAAAGGAGGTATGCCGAGGACTGGACTATTGCTCAGATTGGGTGGGACCACAATATTTGCTCTAGCACACCTTAGTGAGTTATTTTCAGTTTATTGCTTCAAATTCAAGTTGACTCTTTATTAGGGACATAGCAGGTTTCAGGCAGGATGAGCATATAGACGCTGTATATAAACCAGTTGAATGTTAGTCCACTAGGGAGATGTCACATCTCACTGATGCATCTGTCACAGTTATTATGATCAATATCATGCACTGTATATAGATAATAAGGGATTGTCCCCTTTTCAATGGCTGATTGTTGACCTCTTGGATGGCTTTTATATTTAATTTATTTTCCACTACATGATTTTGTTACCAGAGAGAGTTCTTTGTGTTGGATGGTTACATACACAGTAGGAGGTTTCTTCATAATCAACAGTGTCAACTGTAACTACTGTTGGCCTACTGTACTACAGATGATCCTAACCAAATCAATCATCTTTCACTACTCTCAGAATTCTGAAAATGTTATTTTTTAAAACACCACCAGTCCTGAAACATCCTGAAAGGTTCATAATTTATTTGTAACTTATGGCTAGGTTGTTCTGCTGTGTACTCCATGAAACCACTGGTGACACAAGGGAGTAAATTATTGATCACATCAGAGGAGAGATGTGGCTGACTCACCCTCAAACCATTCTGTTTTTTTATTCAAACACTGCTTTGAATATGGGGAAGATGAGTTCAAATACTTGACCTCAGAGATTTGAATTTTCCATGTATTGCTTTTGGATTGTGGGAATCACAGGTTGTGGTTACTGCATCAAGATAATTAGAGAGCTGAGGTAGTCTTTGTATAATTTGTACAGCTCTGTTTCGTGAAAAACGTATGTTCACAGTTTAAGTCAGTTGAACCTTGTATCGATACTACTGAAACCATAGAAGAGAATAAGCTTGCCTATGTTTCCCCAAAGACTCAAGGTTTTCCTACCAGCATTTAGCAGATGTAGAATGGTGTATAGTGTAGTGACTGAACACACATTTGTATGTCCTCTCTTGATTAAGATACTTCTATGTTGGCCTTCCTCCCCTCCCCAGCCAATGAAAATGTAAACAATTATATGGAGAGTTTAATTGCTGCATTATTGCCTTTTACAATGCTGTGTTTTGGATGTAATTATGTATTTTTATTTCTAATAATCAATTGGATTGAGGGTCATGTTTTCTCACTGTATGAAAAATGTAGTAGCTTGTATAAGAATACCTATAGGCACCCTAAAGAGGTTATGTGATGTCTAACAGTTCAGATACAGTGGACATACTCTGTCAGTAAGTCTATAACTAAATTGTCCATGGTGTGGCGCCAAGCACAACTGTGAACAAATGATTGCTCTTTGTCAGACACAGATACTGGCTGTATATAATGTGAACTCCCACCATTTTGACTATACTCTGATTGGAATGATACTGATGACATCACTGAGGGAGCTGATCTTCAAATCCCTTCAGAACTTGACCAAACACATGCTTTGCTCTAGAAGAGGTCAGACAACTGACTAATTTGACCAATTGTCCCTGAGCTATGTTGTGTAATTCATGTGCAAGAAATCTGAGCAATGGAGATCTGATTAAGCTAATTAAAACTGTAATAAAATTTGAAATAACCCACGAAACACTGTTTCTTGAATCACTGTACTTCACCTCTGAGCACAGGATAGGATAGTTGTCTTGATTTTATAATATCAGCCAGCATGGGGTCACCAAGAGAGACGCATGTGTTCTGTCACAGCTATAACCAGAGAGATATTCTCTGGTTATAATAACACATTAATAAACACACCACCCACAGGAAAGTGGAGTGTTGTAAAGTATGGCTTATGTTGTGTGGCTGGGTGTAGCCTAATGTATGATCTAGATTGGTGAAGGTACACTGTGTGCAACACTATAAACATTGTGCTGCCATATTTGGGATTTGAGGTCTTTGAAACCTACCTTCATATCTGTACAAAACATAGCCAACATAGATAGTTAAGGGAATAAAACCTCAAGTGTTCTGCAATGGTGTTTATGCATTTTTATGTCAGAACGGGGAGTTTAACACTTTCACACATCAACCAAGCACCTATTTAGATTCAATAGAACATGAAGCACAATGACATCCTGTTCTTTCACCTCAAATTGTCCATTCCAGTATTTAAACATCACAGACTGTAATTCAGTATATGCATGTAACAACATGAATTGGTGCATGAGGCAGAAATAATTCAGTGCGATTTGAGTTTCGCCATCAGTTGGAAGACGGTGTCCCCACAGATAGAACAATGAGAGAGTTTAGCAATAAACATCTTTGGTGTCCCCTTTTCTCACGTAATGTTTCCACAACTTCCGTATTCGCCAGACGAAGGTCCTCGCCCATTTATTTTCAACGGAAGCATGCTGACCAATGCGCAGCACGAACCCTGCTAGCAGAGCGATAGAAAAAGTTCAGCTCTACTTTATGCAAATTGCATGCAGACACCGCTGTCGTTAACCAATCAGGTGAGGAGTAGATCTTTGCTTAAAAATCTCCCACCCATGAAACAGTTCCGCCTGTCATTAGTTTCAGACAAACGCAACCAAAAAAGTTGGAGGATAGCCAATCATCGCTGTGTCTGTTTTTACAATTCTATATGATTTTGTTTTGCTACAACACGAGACAAAATCATAAGGTCAATGGCACGGAGGAGGATTTCAGAGATTGTTGGTGTTAATGTCGGGTGAAGAGAGATTTGCACAACAATATTTGCGTGTGCTGCTAGCTAGCTATAAACAACCAGCAACCTAAACCTCAAAACTGTGATCAAAGCCACCATTTATAAATTAAAATTAAATTGTGAAATTTGCCCACCAAAGGATAGAAATCACCAGTTAACACGCATTATAACATTGTAAATTATACACCAAGCATGCATTTCCTATGTAATATGCTACCAATTGGATTATGGTATTTTAACATTATGAATCTTATATATTAAAGCTTAGGGCTCTTTCATTATGTTGTCATGACATGGATGATTATAGCTCACTTCCTGTAAAATACATAGGTCTACATTCACATGAATGGGTACTTTGGGTAAAGGGAATTGTGCCTTTGACTTGCAAAAATGTATGTGCAAATCTCTCTTTACCCATCATTAACCTCTCTGCGATGAAATTCGACAACATACGGCGATCGCTACATAAATAGTCATGTTAAACATTCATCAAAATACAAGTGTCTCACATGTTTCGAAAGCCTAGAATCTTGCTAATCCAACTGCGTTGTCAGTTTTAAAAAAGGATTTACTGCGAAAGAATACGATGCGATTATCTGAGGATAGAGCTACACTGCTCGAAAAAATAAAGGGAACACTAAAATAACACATCCTAGATTTGAATGAATGAAATATTCTTATTAAATACTTTTTTCTTTACATAGTTGAATGTGCTGACAACAAAATCACACAAAAATTATCAATGGAAATCAAATGTATCAACCCATGGAGGTCTGGATTTGGAGTCACACTCAAAATTAAAGTGGAAAACTACACTACAGGCTGATCCAACTTTGATGTAATGTCCTTAAAACAAGTCAAAATGAGGCTCAGTAGTGTGTGTGAACTCCACCTGCCTGTATGACCTCCCTACAACGCCTGGTCATGCTCCTGATGAGTTGGAGGATGGTCTCCTGAGGGATCTCCTCCCAGACCTGGACTAAAGCATCCGCCAACTCCTGGACAGTCTGTGGTGCAACGCGGCGTTGGTGGATGGAGCGAGACATGATGTCCCAGATGTGCTCAATTGGATTCAGGTCTAGGGAACGGGCGGGCCAGTCCATAGCATCAATGCCTTCCTCTTGCAGGAACTGCTGACACACTCCAGCCACATGAGGTCTAGCATTGTCTTGCATTAGGAGGAACCCAGGGCCAACCGCACCAGCATATGGTCTCACAAGGGGTCTGAGGATCTCATCTCGGTACCTAATGGCAGTCAGGCTACCTCTGGCGAGCACATGGAGGGCTGTGCGGCCCCCCAAAGAAATGCCACCCCACACCATGACTGACCCACCGCCAAACCGGTCATGCTGGAGGGTGTTGCAGGCAGCAGAACTTTCTCCACGGCGTCTCCAGAATCTGTCACGTCTGTCACATGTGCTCAGTGTGAACCTGCTTTCATCTGTGAAGAGCACAGGGCGCCAGTGGCGAATTTGCCAATCTTGGTGTTCTCTGGCAAATGCCAAACATCCTGCACGGTGTTGGGCTGTAAGCACAAGCCCCACCTGTGGACATCGGGCCCTCATACCACCCTCATGGAGTCTGTTTCTGACCGTTTGAGCAGACACATGCACATTTGTGGCCTGCTGGAGGTCATTTTGCAGGGCTCTGGCAGTGCTCCTCCTGCTCCTCATTGCACAAAGGCGGAGGTAGCGGTCCTGCTGCTGGGTTGTTGCCCTCCTACGGCCTCCTCCACGTCTCCTGATCTACTGGCCTGTCTCTTGGTAGCGCCTCCATGCTCTGGACACTACGCTGACAGACACAGCAAACCTTCTTGCCACAGCTCGCATTGATGTGCCATCCTGGATGAGCTGCACTACCTGAGCCACTTGTGTGGGTTGTAGACTCTGTCTCATGCTACCACTAGAGTGAAAGCACTGCCAGCATTCAAAAGTGACCAAAACATCAGCCAGGAAGCATAGGAACTGAGATGTGGCCTGGTCACCACCTGCAGAAACATTCCTTTGTTGGGGGTGTCTTGCTAAATGCCTATAATTTCCACCTGTTGTCTATTCCATTTGCACAACAGCATGTGACATTTATTGTCAATCAGTGTTGCTTCTTAAGTGGACAGTTTGATTTCACAGAAGTGTGATTGACTTGGAGTTACATTGTGTGGATTAAGTGTTCCCTTTATTTTTTTGAGCAGTGTATTTCAACCAGCACAGGCATAACAAAATCACAAACTGCAATAAAATAAATCGTTTACCTTTGACGATCTTCCTCTGTTTGCAATCCCAATGCTCATTGTTACACAATAAATGGTCTTTTGTTTGAGAAAATCTATTTTTATAGCCTAACACGAAACATTTTGTGAACCGCTTGTGTCGTGAATTCCGCCTCATTCCATTTTTGACGACACATTCGATGTAAATACACACATTAAACGTGACTTTTCTAGTCATGTTTGGTTTCATTGCAATCAACTGGTTTGTTTGAAACACAACCAAACTTGATGGGTCATTTCACTGGATGTATTGACTGAAATAAACCGATTTAAAGACAACAAGTAATGACATTGTGCACCAATGATATGACCGCTGTTTTGTTGATTGACTGTATTTTAAGTCGTAAACTACGGCGTAAAGAGGGTCATTCGTCATTGAAGTTTCATACCGGAAGGAGCAATGCATGTTACGCACAGCGTTGTTTTGGTAAAGCGCATCTTCAGCTGTTTATATATCAATCAGTATGGCGACTAAGTCAGGGAAAGCTAAAGCTAAATCTAAGTCTAGATATACAGATGTACACAATTTTAGAAGAAATTGATCGGGAAAGTGAGACAGAGATTGTTGGAGGACGATTCATTTAGCGATTCCCAAATGGAGGTATATTTTTTGAACGGAGAAGACGTCGTTTTGGACTGGTAATTTCTTCTCATGCTAATGCCGTTGTTTGAAATTAATAATATAAAATATTATTTGTGATTTTTAAAATGTTAGTAGCAATATATAGAAATGTAATATAATGAAATGTGAGATGCGTGTGTCTGCCACCCCACCCCACCCCCACATGAAATAGCCTTTTTGAGGATGTTGAGGGGAGGGCAGGCCCACAACAATGGCCAAAGTGAAATGGAGACAGTAGATACAGCTGGTCTGTTGTAATATAATAAAGACAGTAGATCTAGCTGGTCTGTCATAATATAATAGAGACAGTAGATCTAGCTGAAATGTCATAATATAAAATAGACAGTAGATCTAGCTGGTCTGTCATAATATAAATGAGACAGTAGATCTAGCAGGTCTATAATAATATATTCAACCTTATGTTCCCTGTACTCTATATATATATATGTTTATTATACCTGTTGATACAGGGCTCATACAGTGGGGCAAAAAAGTATTTAGTCAGCCACCAATTGTGCAAGTTCTCCCACTTAAAAAGATGAGAGAGGCCTGTAATTTTCATCATAGGTACACTTCAACTATGACAGACAAAATGAGAAAAGAAAATCACATTGTAGGATTTTTCATGAATTTATTTGCAAATGATGGTGGAAAATAAGTATTTGGTCAATAACAAAAGTTTCTCAATACTTTGTTTTATACCCTTTGTTGGCAATGACAGAGGTCAAACATTTTCTGTAAGTCTTCACAGGGTTTTCACACACAGTTGCTGGTATTTTGGCCCATTCCTCCATGCAGATCTCCTCTAGAGCAGTGATGTTTTGGGGCTGTTGCTGGGCAACACGGACTTTCAACTCCCTCCAAAGATTTTCTATGGGGTTGAGATCTGGAGACTGGCTAGGCCACTCCAGGACCTTGAAATGCTTCTTACGAAGCCACTCCTTCGTTGCCCGGGCGGTGTGTTTGGGATCATTGTTATGCTGAAAGACCCAGCCACTTTTCATCTTCAATGCCCTTGCTGATGGAAGGAGGTTTTCATTCAAAATCTCACGATACATGGCCCCATTCATTCTTTCCTTTACACGGATCAGTCGTCCTGGTCCCTTTGCAGAAAAAAAGCCCCAAGGCATGATGTTTCCACTCCCATGCTTCACAGTAGGTATGGTGTTCTTTGGATGCAACTCAGCATTCTTTGTCCTCCAAACACGACGAGTTGAGTTTTTACCAAAAGGTTCTATTTTGGTTTCATCTGACCATATGACATTCTCCCAATCTTCTTCTGGATCATCCAAATGCTCTCTAGCAAACTTCAGACGGGCCTGGACATGTACTGGCTTAACCTCTAGCGTCGAGCAATCCCGTATCCGGGAGCGTAATCATAGCCTCAAGCTCATTACCATAACGCAACGTTTCCTATTCATGAAAATCGCAAATGAAATGAAATAAATATATTCAAACATAAGCTTAGCCTTTTGTTAACAACACTGTCATCTCAGATTTTCAAAATATGCTTTTCAACCAAAGCTACACAAGCATTTGTGTAAGAGTATTGATAGCCTAGCATAGCATTAAGCCTAGCATTCAGCAGGCAACATTTTCACAAAAACAAGAAAAGCATTTAAATAAAATAATTTACCTTTGAAGAACTTCAGATGTTTTCAATGACGAGACTCTTAGTTAGATAGCAAATGTTAATTTTTTCCAAAAATATTATTTGTGTAGACGAAATAGCTCCGTTTTGTTCATCACGTTTGGCAAAGAAAAAGACCGTAAAATGCAGTCACTTACAACGCCAAACTTTTTTCCAAATTAGCTCCATAATATCGACAGAAACATGGCAAACGTTGTTTAGAATCAATCCTTAAGGTGTTTTTCACATATCTATTCGATAATCTATCAGTGGTGGCAGTTGGCTTCTCATCAGAAGCAAATGGAAAAATACTGCAGCTGGAGATTACGCAATAATTGCGACGGAGGACACCAAGCGACCACCTGGTAGATGTTGTCTCTTATGGTCAATCTTCCAATGATATGCCTACAAATACGTCACAATGCTGCAGACACCTTGGGGAAAACGTGGAAAACGTAAACTGACTCCTAGCTCCTTCACAGCCATATAAGGAGTCATTGGCATGAGTCAGTTTTAAAAAATGTGGCACTTCCTGATTGGATTTTTATCTGGGTTTTTTCTGTAACATCAGTTCTATGGCACTCACAGACAATATCTTTGCAGTTTTGGAAACGTCAGAGTGTTTTCTTTCCAAAGCTGTCAATTATATGCATAGTCGAGCATCTTTTCGTGACAAAATATCTTGTTTAAAACGGGAACGTTTTTCATCCAAAAATTAAAAAAGCGCCCCCTATATCCAAGAAGTTAAGCAGGGTGACACGTCTGGCACTGCAGGATTTGAGTCCCTGGCGGCGTAGTGTGTTACTGATGGTAGGCTTTGTTACTTTGGTCCCAGCTCTCTGCAGGTCATTCACTAGGTTCCCCTGTGTGGTTCTGGGATTTTTGCTCACCGTTCTTGTGATCATTTTGACCCCACGGGGTGAGATCTTGCGTGGAGCCCCAGATCGAGGGAGATTATCAGTGGTCTTGTATCTCTTACATTTCCTAATAATTGCTCCCACAGTTGATTTCTTCAAACCAAGCTGCTTACCTATTGCAGATTCAGTCTTCCCAGCCTGGTGCAGGTCTACAATTTTGTTTCTGGTGTCCTTTGACAGCTCTTTGGTCTTGGCCATAGTAGAGTTTGGAGTGTGACTGTTTGAGGTTGTGGACAGGTGTCTTTTATACTGATAACAAGTTCAAACAGGTGCCATTAATACAGGTAACGAGTGGAGGACAGAGGAGCCTCTTAAAGAAGAAGTTACAGGTCTGTGAGAGCCAGAAATCTTGCTTGTTTGTAGGTGACCAAATACTTATTTTCCACCATAATTTGCAAATAAATTCATTAAAAATCCTACAATGGGATTTTCTGGATTTTTGTCTGTCATAGTTGAAGTGTACCTATGATGAAAATGACAGGCCTCTCTCATGTTTTTAAGTGGGAGAACTTGCATAATTGGTGGCTGACTAAATACTTTTTTGCCCCACTGTATGTGAAACTATTCTAACTGAACATTTTCTTTCACAGTGACACTGACTCCGAATGGGAGCCCCCAGTGCCACGGTGTCCATCCCCCACTGAAGCTGGTTCATCCAACTCCTGCCACAAGTGGTGTTAATCTGCCCAAATGTATTTCTGCAGGCATGGATGTGCCTCAGGGCCAAAAGGGCACAGCATGGAGGTGTCGCTGTGTTCTTTGCAAAATGAAGTCCCCCATCACCTGCACCACATGCTTGGTGACCCTCTGCTTTACAGCAGAAAGGGACTGCTATGACACCTGGCATAGCAGCACAATATTGTGTAGAGGACTGAGGGTCTTCCAAAAATTGAAAGTGTTATTTTTGTCCATTGTTTTTTTTTGGGGGGGGGGTTGTTAGAATACCATTTAGGTATTTTGTATATAGTTATTCAATTCAAAATGTACAACTTCACCAATTTGGCCACTTGGGTATATTTGGGCTACTTGTGTGGGACACCTGGGTGACTTCATGATAAATGTAATGTAGCATACTCATTTTGAAAGTTATCATTCTGAAACTTTGCACAAGTACTGTTGCCCTCTTATGTTTTTCACTGAAATTGTCCCCATCATCCTATCTGAATGTTTGTTTTGTCTTGTTCCTTTTGAAGATGATGATACAATAAAAATGAAAAAACGTATGGTTTTTTGATTGTATTATCTAAACCAGATCTATTGTGTTATGTTATCCTACATTCAATTCACATTTACACAAACGTCAGAGTGTTTTCTTTCAAATGAAATTAAGAATATGCATATCCTTGGTTCTGAGCCTGAGCTACAGGCAGTTAGATTTGGGTATGTCTTCAGGTGGATATTGAAAAAGGTAGGGGGGTAGCTGTAAGAGGTTAATCTTGAAGCTACCCATCCCTGTAGCGGGATCATTTTCGTCAGCAACCGCTGAATAGCATAGCGCAACAGTCAAATAATATTACTAACAAATATTCATATTCATGAAATCACACGTGCAATATTGCGAAACACAGCTTAGCCTTGTGTTAATCACCCTGTCGTCTCAGATTTGGAAATTATGCTTTACAGCGAAAGCAATCCAAGCATTAGTGTAAGTTTATCGATAGCCTAGCATAGCATTATGTACACTTAGCATCAGCAAGCTTGGTCACGAAAATCAGAAAAGCAATCAAAATAACCATTTACCTTTGATGATCTTCGGATGTTTTCACTCACGAGACTCCCAGTTACACAGCAAATGTTCCTTTTGTTCCATAAAGATGATTTTTATACTCAAAATGACGACGTTTGTTTATGTATAGGGTTGTAGATCAAGAGTATTTCCATATTGTTCAGGGTTAGGAGTTCATTCAACTCTGAGACGATCCTGTCTACGGTTCTATAGAACCCTTTTTTAAGCTTAATGCATTTCGCAGGTTCCCGATATCCTCTTGCAATAAACATCACGGTCCTATTGCTTGATATTATACCAACTATGGGGGTATGTAATCTCGCTGAGACCTACTTCCCAGGCCTCTGAAAACTCAATAGGCTTTGGAAAATTGGTTGCATAATTCAAACTTTGGTCATTACGATATATATGTGCCGACGCATTACTGGGGAGAGTCAGGTAGAAGCCGCTGTGTTCCAAGATGCACTCCTGTGTACACACGAATGATGTTGTATTTATCATGCATGAGGGTTTAACTTCTTGAGAATACTTGACACGCAGACGTCCCAAGTATGCCCCTGGAAATGCAAATGCGCTACGCTAAATGCTAAATGTACTCGTTACAACTCAATCTTTGATCAAAATTCACAAGCAGGGTATTGAATTAAAGCTACACTCGTTGTGAACCTAGCCAGCAAGTCAGATTTTTAAAATGCTTTTCGGCGAAAGCATCAGAAGCTATTATCTGATAGCATGCACCCCCCAAAATGCCAGCTCGACACGTAAACAACAGATTTTGCGATAGCCGGCGCTACCCAAAACGCAGAAATAAAATATAAAACATTCATTACCTTAGACGAGCTTCTTTCTTGGCACTCCTATATGCCCCATAAACATCACTATTGGGTCTTTTTTTCGTTTAAATCGGTCCATATATACCCAAAATAGCTTTGTATGGAAGTTGTGTCATTCAGAAAAAATCATCGTTTTTAAACGCTGCGTAATTTTTTTAAATTAAAAAAGTCGACGATAAACTTTCACAAAACACTTCGAAATCCTTTTGTAATCCAACTTTAGGTATTAGTAAACGTTTATAATCTATCAAAATGATTACAGGGCGATGTCTCTTCAATAGGTCTTCACTTCAAAAACAATGCCGTCTGATCTCTCCCTCAACTGCATCCGGGTGAAGACTGGGAAAATGGAGGTCAGACAGAAGGATTTTCCAACAATTAATTCAATTGAAAATTAGGACAATGGCGCCATCGTGCGGAATTTGTATGAATTGCAGGCAGATTCCCATTAAATTCTGTTCTCTTTTAACAACTGGTGGAAGTGACTTATGGAAATTATTTTTTGCTTTCAGAGAGCAGTTTTTCTTGCGTTTTTCAATGAAACACACGATCTGTTATAGTCACAGCCGTGATTTAACCAGTTTTATAAACTTCAGAGTGTTTTCTATCCACACATACTAATCATATGCATATACTATATTCCTGGCATGAGTAGCAGGACGCTGAAAAGTTGCGCGATTTTTAACAGAATTTTCAAAAAAGGAGGGGGTAGAAGTAAGAGGTTTTAAGTTAACCCCTGATGCCTCCACCACATCGTGCTCTAATACCCAATTGTTTAACTTTCGGGGCCAGTTTTTCCAGTGGACCAGCACCCATTTTTTTTTTACCCTTTTCTCTCTTTTGATCTAGAATCTCCTTCATATGAAAGACTTTGTCTTTACCCAACTGTGCCTTCTGTAATTCCTTCTCATAAAAAGATACCTCTATAAGCTCCCCGTCATAATCTTTTAACTTGTAGACAGAGGGTATGCGCGGTAGACATTTGGTAACGGCGAACACCTCATCGCTGTAAACTTGCTCATATTTTTTTGTCGAAAACACCCCTCAACTTGGACATACGTCCCAAGTTCCCCACTATGAATTTAAAATAAAATAAAATCTTACGGCGAAGGGGGAACAAACTATGCAGATTTTTAAAGACTTGAAAAGAGTTTTCAAAAGAGACCTACCATACTCTTATGGTAGCTGTTGTTGTACCCCTTCACTAAATCTTGAACTATATCGATATATGTATGCGTGTTGCGAGCTGTAAAATATCGCCACATCCGCTCCTTCAGAGTTCTGTTAAAGCGTTCAACAACTGAAGCTTTCAAATCCGAGCCTGTAGCAAAATGTACTATATTGTGCTTCTTCATGAGTTTCTGAAAAGTATTATTAAAAAATTATTTTCCGCCATCAGTCTGCACTTTCTTGGGGGCTCCTCCTTCCTTCAAGATAGAGTCAAAGGCCCGGGTCACCTCTGACCCGTTCTTATTTTTTAAGACCCTTACAAATGCTATTTTAGAGAAAATATCTATAACCGTTAGCATGTAGCGATTTCCATCATTTTTATCTGCAAGGGCCTGCATGTCACATAGATCCGGGATGAGTAGAAAAAAACTATATTTCTAGGAAATTGTTTTCGTACAGGTTTATGTAGAGTATGAGCATCCCACTCATTCACTTGAGCAGCGCTTAACCGGCTACCTGTTTCTTCGGCTATAACTCTCTGTAAACGCTCCTTACCCCCATAAGGTTAATAAATGTTTTTCAACATCTGCTCCGCCATCCTTCTTGCCTCTCTCAGGTACAATAACGTTAATGAGCCACTTCAAATAACGACAACATTTCATTTTGAATTTGTATTTTTGCAAACATCAAGTATTACGTATACAGACAATTCAGGATACGTTGCAGGATACTTGTCACCGTTTTCTCAACGATCCAAGCATGCAACACCTTGTATATTTGGTTTAGATTTACAGGCTTGTGTCGCTGAATTTTTAAAACACACACATCCGCTATATAAGTATATAAACAACAAATACGATACATGTTACAATTAAATGGTGTTTCAAACAAATAAAGTAAAATCTTAGACAAAGTTGTTTCTAGTTCTTCAGAATCATCGACAAGACGGGATGGGATACCAGTTGTGTCCATTGTAGACTCTCGCCCGTGTGTCATACATGATTCGCTCCATTTTTAGCACATGATCTACATTAGCCCAGGTATTGTGTGTTGTGTAGAACGATACATTGTTCACTTTATTTTCAATAATTTGATGCATAACATTTGTAAGTTCTCTCAAAAGATAAAATGAATTTATTCTCTATAACATCGTATACACATAGTTGCCCATTGCTTTACATCTAAATAACAAATATGTATTGTCACTCGGTCTCTTTATTGAGCCAGAAAGTCATCACATCAGCCACCACAGCTTCCCTGTATTTGTTGTCGTCCATCAGGGTGTGTCGGATTTCTTTGAGTTTCTTGTGGATGTAGATCGCCTCCTTCAGATCTTGTAGCAAAGCCTCGGTTACCCTGTAAACTCTGGGAATAGACGGCACAAGACACAGACTCCAGGGCTCTGACCAGCGAAGGTATAAACCTGCAGGACCATAGTCTTTTCACCAGCTCCTCAAAATGGTTGAAGAAGTAGTATCTTGGGGGCTCGTATCGGCATGGACGACGGTGCTGGCTGGGGTCTCACAACCGATGCATTTCTCTCTTAAATACTCTCCAATCCCCACATCTAAAAGTGTGGCTACAGAGGCTTTGATGGTGTCCACAAAAAAATAGTACTGACCACCCCATCAACCACAACCTCAGGCTGTGTACATGTAAGAGGTGTCGGGGGTCTTGCCTGGGAGGAGTAGATTGGTGGGCTGCGTGGCATAGAGTCCTTAGGGTCTGACCCCCATGATGTATCGGAGTCCTGGTATGTTGTATGAATATCCATGGTATATGCTGAAATTAAGAACCGGAGGCTTTATGGGCATTCCTTTTATTGTTGAACCAGTCCTTTGGGTATCAGGGCGTGGTTAACGCAGCCGCGTACTTAGTTTTCTTCGGGGGCTGACCCTTCTGAGGATGTACCTTCTTGGTGTTCCTTTGAATCATAATCCTCAGGATTCGTATATATTATGCACTTCCTTAGCCAAAAAATGCTCTGCCGCTGTTGGCTCTGTACAAAAAGAGCGTCCAACAACTAACATTTTCAATTCCATTAGATCCCAACTTTTAAAATGATTAAGCATGCGCAACCTAAAATCCCCAGTCAGGCCACCATCACGAATGTTTTGGTTGCGGGTTTCCTCGTTGCTGATATAGAACTCCACGCATCCATATGGAAGTCTTCAAGCCTGTAGTCCACTCCTAAAGTCTGGTCTGTATATTCTTCTCCTTCACTCTACAGGCCTGGTAATCAAATTGATACCCCCATTGCTGTCCATTAGACATCATCACTTGATCTTTCAGCGCAGTTGCGGGCGGTACTTGGGTTCTATACACACTTAGAAACCTCTTTTTTGGGGCATCGTATATGGTGGCTTTATACTTGGCCCTTTCTCTGTTTCAGCCACGGTCCTGCTTCCATTGTTACGGTCATCACTGCTTTGCCACTGATCACAAAATCCATGTTTATTTTTAAAATCTTGTTTAGTGTTCTGGGGCCGCATGTGTTGTTCTGGGCTTTATTTATAATTTGGGCTTTATACTCTCTGCTTGGTTTGACAGACGCAATTATGATATCCATAAATGTATTGTTATAGCCAAATCCTCCAATACTGTCATCATGCACTCCTTAACTACCTCCGTGTCTGGGAAGGGCTTGGTGTGTTAGGTTAAAACCAGGGCTCACATTGAGTGAGGGTATGCCATTCCCTTTGTTAAAGAAAAGGGCAAAAAGGATACCTATTGTTAGCTTTATATTTTGAAATAAACAAAAAAAGTATCCAGATAATATAAAGTGTTCTATAACAACGCTTAACGCCATGCTGCCTTATGCTAGAAACAAGCTTTATAATTCACACAGATATCTGCATTTCTGGATGTATTGACTCCTCACTATGACATTCTGAAGCTGAGTTGCAGCCTTCAATATTGGAGGAGAGAAAAACATTGACTTTGCTATCCCTATTAATTGAGCTTTTCATTTTCTGAAAAGAGTAGATGTTTGTGTTTTGTCCTATATTTTTATTTAATTTTTAATCCCAGTCCCTGGAGGCCTTTTGCCTTTTGGTAGACCATCCTCTACCAAAATAAGTAAATAAGAATTTGTTCTTAAACTGGCCTGCCTAGTTAAATAAAGGTTAAATAAATAAATACAAATACTTTAAACCCAGGCAGCTTTTTGGGAAGCACTTCTGTTGTTCGGTTAAGCAATGGACGAATAGCCAGCAGTTGAAGCTTAAGTTGTTCTGCGTCGGTCAAGCCTGTCTGGGTGGAAAGGTAACTTTTGAAAGTGCCATGCTTAGATTTATAAGGATGTCTAATATAAAATTATTTGCAAACAGCAACAGTTTGGTTGCGAACAAAACACTCTGGTTTGACAGTGGAGAAAGATGGTAAGAATGCCCATTTCTCTGTCCATTCTTCCCTGAAACGTCTATTTTCATTATCTACCTTTCTTTTGAATCTTTTTCAGAGGACATCTCTTGATTGTAAGACGTTTTTCCCTAATAAGTGCACAAATAAATATAACTAGTTTAATAGACATAACCAAAACAAACATATTAGAACATATTATTGACATTGAACTGTTTATATAGCATACTAATCAGATGAAAATGAGCTGGCAATTTTAGTCTAATGAAAAATATCAAAAAGGAAAATGATGTGGCGTGGGGAGCGTTGTAATTCTACCTCGTTTATTTGCTGAAAATTATTTTAGAATACAGAGATAAAAAAAAAAGTCTGTGACATGGAGTATTTCAGAGGTACTAATATTGCAGACGATGCCAAAGTGAGTCTCATAGGCCCTTGGCCACCATCTCCTCCCAAGTGGATGTGACTTTGGGTGAACGCCTAATCAGTCAAAGCAGTGTCTAATACCCTTATAGGGCCATCATGGAGTGTTTACTCAACTACTCCGAAGACACTCTCAAGACACAATTCAGCGCTGGGCTGTTTAGCAAGGATACTGCAGGAGTCTCTATGGAATCGATAGACCCTTCCACCAGTGCAAACAAAGGACTGGAGGCACGCGCTCGCTACTGTGCTGAATCTCGAGAGTTTCATCTGCTAGGGCCTATACACTCTGACATTTTCTTTCAAGAACGTTTACTCTTAAATTCAGTTGATTTAAGACTAATATTAACCGGGGCCAAGGATGAGTTGTGTCTGTCTGCCCAGGACGGTCACTTTAGTTTAAAAGTGTTGGGGGCAACGCGTTTTTATTAAAGTGTCTCCGGCAGTTCGTCTGGGTCACTCACAGGCTTTGATAAAAGGAAATGCCCTTTACCCTCTCCAAAGAATTACCATGAAAACCTTTAGCATACCTGGGGGCAGTAGAATCTGCAGTCAAGAAAACCTTTTTCTAGGCCCTTTACCCCGATACATTGTTATAGGTTTGGTTGATCACGCCTCTAATACGGGCAGCTTACATAAAAAAACGTTTAATTTTCAACACTTCAATGCAGAGTATGTAGCTCTCGGTAAGGACTGACGTCAGGTCCCTGCTAAGGCTTTCCAACCGCAATTTAATAACAACATATCTGTGCGAGAATTTTACATTCTATTCCTGGCTACCGGGAGGCATCTAAAAGATCTCTCTTTACCTATTGACAGAAATGATTTTGCAGAGGGTTACACATTGTACTGTATGCTTTCAATTTATCACCAGATGATGACACCTCAGGAAATCTGTCTGTGGTGTCCCAAGGTAACCTCAGGCTGGAAATGTGTTTCCGTACACCTTTAGCCTGTACAGTTAGCATGATTGTTTATGCATGCTCTGATTCAATCTTGGAAGTGAATGCCAGAAGACATGTCTTAGTGGATTATTTATTAAGGATCGTTGAGCAAAGACATGAATACCCAAGAGTTGGAAGGGCTCATGAGCCGATTGATTGGAAAACAATTTTGTGGAGTGTTGGCTTGTGATGAATTACCTATTGAGAAATGGCTGGAGCAGCCGGCCATGTTTATTGTCAATACCCATCCTAAACACATGCCGGGTGAACATTGGCTAGCTGTGACGTTACAAGACGATGGAGAAAGAAAAATCTAAACTTTTTCCCCCGTGTTTTTTCACATTTCCCCAAATCTATGAAAGAGTTTTTGACCAAAAACGGATCCGTACTACAGCATCAAACAAGTGCAAGATAACCTTTCCACTACATGTGGTCACCACTGTGTATTCTACCTATGCCAAAGAGCCCGGGGAGTTACTTTTGAAGATGTTATGTCTCTTTTTAATGATGATTTAAGAAGTAATGATAACGTTGTATCTTGTTTTGTTAGAAAATATCAAGAGTGTTCAAATATGTGTCCTTTAAGACCATTTAGTCAAGGCGTATGCTCACGTCACATGTTTCAAGAATGCCACAAATGTTAAATTGCTTAATTTTTCAAATAAAATGTATTGAATTTAATCAGTCATTCAAAAGTCTAACCACCCTGAGAGATCGGGATTAGGAAAAGGTTCGGAGACGTTCAGGGGGGTAAATGAGTTATCATCATCCCTTTCATAGGGGGAGGGGTTGTTGGGACATATTTAGGGGTTCTGTAGCTTGTTGAAGGTTTTTGTTTTAAAGCTTGAATCTGTTGACAAAGCTTATAGTTGGGTACACCCGAGAGGGGAATGTTGAGGATTGCCAGGGCCTTAAGAAACTTACGCCACCCTTCTGTCATTAGCAACCTTGTGGGCAGCCATGGTACTTTTAAGCAAGTCAAGCATGTGTGAACCCTTGACAACAGCGCCCTGAAAGATAAACTCTCCTTTGTTATTCCAAGTAGCAGTCCGCTTTGAGTCTTTTATCTTGTTCATAATGTATCTAACATTTTTCCTGTTACGTGCCGGAACATGTGTCAACATGGGAACAGACAGGTTCGTATCCTCAGGTGTTCTGGAGTATTTGCTTTTAAATCCACAATTAAATATGAAAATGGTGCTTTCGTAGCGTCCTCATAGCTCTCCATAAAGTAGGATTTCCTTCCCGGGTACATCTGCTGAGCTAGAGTGTTAATTTGTAGTTTGTCTCTAGGGTTTTTGAACAAAACCATGTAATTGGCGTTCAAACTAATGGTACGGCTATTTTTACCTTGGTGAAAGACATTCTGTACCAAGTAAAACAAGGACAGGTTTCTATGATGAGTATATTGGGTAAAAGCTTGTGCAATTTCAGGATGTTCGCTACCTGTAAATGGCATATCGTCCAAAACCAGCAGAAAACCAAACAGTTTTTATGAGGAGGGAGAAGTTCATCATCAGACAGGGATTCAGGTATTCCTTCAACAAACTTGATTTTTATTTTCTTCAACAATTCATCATACAAAGGTTCATAACACAAATAACACCACACAACATTGTCAGGCTTTTGAGATAATACATGTCCAGAATTCTCTAAAATACTTTTTACAAAACAAGTTTTACCACTATTAGATGGCCCTGCGATTAATAAGGCCGTAAATGGTACTTGCAACCGGGGGTCAAAACCTTCTACAGCAGTCATTATATCTTAAGCTTTAAGACACACTGGGGCTTGTAGCATAAGTCAGTAGCCAAAGGGCAATGTGGTCCCGTCAGGCAAAAGCAGTCTCTTGTCATAGACTACCCTGAATATTTTAGTAAGTGGGGCATTCCTTAGATGGAAGCCCTTTTTATCCTTAACAATTTTTTTGTAGGAGGCCAAAATCTCCAAGTCACTATTCCGGTCGTTTATGAACCCCTCGACCAAGCGTGTGATTTACACGCGGGGTATTTTCATAGTTTTGAGTCACGCCTTTGGCTTTCAACACCACGTGATTGTCTTTAGTCCTAAAAGCATAGCTTTTGGGACCACAGGAGGACCATTCTGTGATATGGTCTCCATCTTCGAGTTCACTCGTTAAACCACCCAGATAGTTGCTAAGTGGGGGGTTCCAATCACCCTGTTTGCTTACATAGACCATCTGTGTCGCGGTAAAGAACCCGCCTCTGAAGCTTCTCCATGAGGGTGTACAGTTCAAGTCGGCCACAGGCCGTGGGTAAATGCTGCAAGAAACACATTTACATTACCCGGGGGTAGAACCCACTTCTTGTTGCACCTCCATTGCACCAGGGCAATGTCTTGACTCAAGAATGAAAATGTGACATTTCGTATTGGTCCAAAAAAACAAATTCCCCAAATTCTTCGGGGTCTTTAATGATCGATGTTGTTAACATATTGCATCTCTGCGAAAACTCTCTTTGGAGAAAGCTTAAGTACAATTTCGACGTATTTCTTTTGGTTTTGTTGACCTCTATTCTGTCAGGGTCAAGAAGTATGCCTTCTCTGTCGTGATAGTCTTGAATGTACTTGTCTTTGCTCTCTTGATCTGTGACCGATGCAGGATAGCCTGAAGCCATTTGCTTGCATCTCAAGAAGGTCTTGATGTACTCCTTAAAAAGAGTGTCTGATTTCCTGGAAAAGTTCCACACTTCAAAGATTTTGGCCACACGATACCCCATCTCTAGAGCCTTAGAGAATTCAACTGTGACCCATACCCCTGTCAGGGCTCTTTCTTGATCTGTGTGATCACATAGGTTTTGCTGGTTGTTGTTTTCACTGCAGGTGCGACAAAGGGGAAAGAAAAGTTTTCCTTGAGGGCCCTTGTAAGGCAACACTGGTATAAACAAACCCCTAGGAGGGTAGACAGTTGCTTTGATAGACCAAAATAGTTTTGGGGTAAGTCAAAGTCGCTGTGAATAATTTCAGGATGCCCCATAGAACAGCATGAGGAACTCATTACATGAGGATAAAGGGATGTAAAATCTACATATCCTATTGTCTGGTCGGGTTTCAAGGCCTGTCATGGTTCCAAGGGTTCTGGTGTGTCAAAGATGGAAAGGAAGGCTCGAACATGAGGATCAGACTTTCTGAGTGCGGTCCACTCATGCTGCCACATCACATTCACTTTTAACCTGTAAGTAGCCTGTAAAGATTTCAATTTGTCTTGAAACTCTTGGTACATTACCCCAAAGGCTTTTGGGTTAAGACACACATGTCCTGGGGCACAAAGCAAGATTTACAACCGTGGAAGAAACAACCATTGTACTCAAACACGGTCGCAACACCGTCAATCTGTGTGTATCCATCTACATGATAAGTCCCAAACGCCTTCTCACCCCTATTCAAAGCATGTTGAATAAAAATGTATTTATCCTGGGCCAAGTACTCCAACCATTGAATGGACCCACTAGAGTATGACTTGGCGTTGGTAGTTGTCAGGCGAGGGGATAGCTATAGATGCTGAAGGTAGAAAGTGTGTACGATAGGTTTTCATGCATGCCGATGCAATAGTTGTACAACTCCAGTGGTCAATGCCTGCATCTTTGATTACCTCTTTGAATCTGAGGCATCCTTCTCAAAGTATGACCACATCATTGTCACAGTGTGATTCCATATCTTTATGGAAATCAACGGTGCTATGTCTTACTGTCTCGTACCACGTCATGAATCTCTCTCGCTCTTTGGGAGACATTTGATCACACCCGTACATTTCGGGGCTGGGATAAGATCAGATATAATGTAGATTCTCCTTTCACAGAGTTCTCAAAACCCAAGACCTCTGGCATTTGAGCCAATCTCATGGGTAAGACGCTTAAACTGTCAATGTATCTCTGGTTGAAGGCAGGGTCTACAAAACACAAGATTTTACTACCTTGAGCTATGACACTGGGTGCAACGCCTTGCTGTATCAAGGGGTTCAAAAGAAGGTAGGAGTCATAGGCTCTAGAATTGTGCGCTATAATCGTGAAGTTTCTGTACTGGGGTTTTCTAAAGTGTTTTGGAAAGAGGAGTGCACAATTCGGCCCCTCTGCCGACCACTTATCACCCTTGAAAGTCATGGTAGATACAAAAATAGGCAAATGAACCCCTGACTGCTGATTTGTCTCAAAATCATAGAACACATATTTCTCTGAATGTTCATCTTCAGCCAAGGGCTGAATTTAACACTTGTGTGGCACTTCTTGAACCACTTCAGCATCTCTGCTTTTCAAAGTCCATATTGTGCACCTCAGCTACGCTCAAGGTTCTAAACGACATCATAACCGCCATCGATAAGAGACATTACTATGCAGCCGTATTCATCGACCTGGCCAAGGCTTTCGACTCTGTCAATCACAACATTCTTATTGGCAGACTCGACAGCCTTGGTTTCTCAAATGATTGCATCGCCTGGTTTACCAACTACTTCTCTGATAGAGTTCAGTGTGTAAAATCGGAGGGCCTGTTGTCTGGACCTCTGTCAGTCTCTATGGTTGTGCCACAGGGTTCAATTCTCGGGCCGACTCTCTTTTCTGTATACATCAATGATGTTGCTCTTGCTGCTGGTGATTCTCTGATCCACCTATACGCAGACAACACCATTCTGTATACTTCTGGCTCTTCTTTGGACACTGTGTTTATAACCCTTCCGTGGCCTCCAATTGCTCTTAAATACAAGTAAAACTAAATGCATGCTCTTCAACCGATCGCTGCCTGCACCTGCCCGCCCGTCCAACATCACTACTCTGGACGATTCTGACTTAGAATATGTGGACAACTACAAATACCTGGGTGTCTGGTTAGACTGTAAACTCTCCTTCCAGACTCACATCAAACATCTCCAATCCAAAGTTAAATCTAGAATTGGCTTCCTATTTCGCAAAAAAAGCATCCTTCACTCATGCTGCCAAACATACCCTTGTAAAACTGACCATCCTACCGATCCTCGACTTCGGCGATGTCATTTACAAAATAGCCTCCAATACCCTACTCAATAAATTGGATGCAGTCTATCACAGTGCCATCCGTTTTGTCACCAAAGCCCCATATACTACCCACCACTGCGACCTGTACGCTCTCGTTGGCTGGCCCTCGCTTCATACTCGTCGCCAAACCCACTGGCTCCAGGTCATCTACAAGACCCTGCTAGGTTATGTCCCCCCTTATCTCAGCTTGCTGGTCACCATAGCAGCACCCACCTGTAGCATGCGCTCCAGCAGGTATATCTCTCTGGTCACCCCCAAAACCAATTCTTCCTTTGGCCGCCTCTCCTTCCAGTTCTCTGCTTCCAATGACTGGAACGAACTACAAAAATCTCTGAAACTGGAAACACTTATCTCCCTCACTAGCTTTAAGCACCAGCTGTCAGAGCAGCTATTACTGCACCTGTACATAGCCCATCTATAATTTAGCCCAAACAACTACCTCTCCCCCTACTGTATTTATTTATTTAGCTCCTTTGCACCCCATTATTTCTATCTCTACCTTGCACATGCTTCCACTGCAAATCTACCATTCCAGTGTTTTACTTGCTATATCGTATTTACTTCGCCACCATGGCCTTTTTTTTTGCCTTTACCTCCCTAATCTCACCTCATTTGCTCACATTGTATATAGACTTATTTTTCTACTGTATTATTGACTGTATGTTTGTTTTACTCCATGTGTAAGTCTGGTTGTTGTATGTGTCGAACTGCTTTGCTTTATCTTGGCTATAACTTGTTCTCAACTTGCCTACCTGGTTAAATAAAGGTGAAATAAAAAAATATATTGGAAAAACACATGATTTCAAAACTGGAAAATCACATGATTTCACATGTGAAATTCCCACGTTTTGCAAATACTGACAAGTAACTAGACTGTATTTATAATAGAAAGTTCAGTCTACCATTCTAGTGACATGGACAATAGAGACTCCTTTTCTCTCCTATAAATTGAGTAGCTAATTATGTCTTAAGAACAAAATATTATTGTTTTATGATTGTGATTTAAGTTAGTAGGAAGTCAAAATACTATAGAGGTAAAACAAAACAAAAAAACTAGCCACTCACTCAAGTCAGGAGTAAATCCACAACCTTTCCCTTTCTCTGTAACCACAATTAGTATTTAACAGTAACTACAGGAAAAACAGTAACTACACTTTATGGACAACAGAAAGGTCATTCTACCATTCCCGTGACATGGACAATAAAGACTAATTTTCTCTCTCCTATAAATTGAGTAGCTAATCATGTCTTAAACAAATATTATTGTATTTTTTTTGTTATCTTGAAAGAATAATTGTGATTGAAGGTTGAATCATGGGGAGTAGATTGGTGACTTGATGTTAGAATGTTCCACCCAAGTCACGTTGTACATATTATCTGTTGAATAAACGTGTACAGCAGGTATGTCCAAAATTAAATTAAGATAACAGCCTTGATCGATTATGTGAAAACTGTGAAAATATTATTGGTGCAGGCACCTGATTTTACCATATACCTCCTACAGTAGCAACGCCCTTAAACTGTGACTATGTTCATGATGTAACATGACCTCATATGCCATAATGCTCAGGGAGATTAACAGACACTTAACCATGTGAATAAGGCTGGGATTCAATCATTGTAGATTTTCTGCTACTTCTCTCCGGTTGTTTATGCTGTATCAGAGGTGCCTGATTATTATGGCTGATAACCTTGACTGCTTCCTGTCACAACCCTGTGCACTCAAATAATGACATTTCATTGACATTGTCATTGGATATTGATATAGTATGAAGCCACTCCCATCCTAACCTCCCTTGGGTGAATACTAACTGTAGTTGCCAATATGAATTGTTTGCTATTTTGTGGACTTGTCCATGATGAATTATTCACAATGATTGAATTCTGCCTAAATGAACTTTGTTGATATACCTACAGTATATCCATACATTTGGCACAAGAGGGCAGTGTTTTGCTTTAGAAAGAGCGATAGAGAGACAGAGACAGGGGTTAAGGTAGATATCAGGCATATCTACATGGATTTTATGGCAAAATATGACACTTTTGATTGATATCAATATCAATGAAGAATAAAGTCACACACTCCATCGTACTGTATTGTAGGCCGATTCAATGTTTGTTTGAAAATAGTGCCTCATCATTTGTTTTCCTTTTGCATGATAAATATCCCACCCTTCATCTCCCTAAGGCCTACTTTTATTGGCTTTTAAAAATATATATTTTATTGTATTGTGTTTACTTATTTTGATGGAATGTGCATCTTGTCAAATGTGTCTTCAGTTGCAATACTTCTAAGAAATATGCCAGTATCTAAGTATCATTAAATTGCATGAAAACTACATTTGCACTCGTCTTTATAATTGAATTATATGAATTTGACTTCACTGAAAGTTGAATGCTTCTGTGTAATACAGTGTGAAAGGGGAACTGAGAGGGAACACCCTATATGAAGGACCTGATTTGATGTACATAGAGTGGGTTCCCCCTCTTTAACATTGGGGAAGACCCCCCTCCCACACACTACACCATATGCGGTTCTCTATCCCTACACAGCACGGTACAGGTTGAATCACACACCCTTTCATATAGTATATCTTAAGATACTACTGTATAGTGCATAGCAGTGAGCTACTGACTCAGTAGCTAAGGGCTCGATTCAATCCATAGTACTGAAGACCTTTGCTACATCGCAATATACATTTAAAAGCAATGTTCCCGCGTTTGTGAAAACTAAAAACTGCATATGTTGGCTCATTTGGACATTTTTTTTTAAGTTACAAAATTTAACCAGGCAAGTCAGTTAAGAACAAATTCTTATTTACAATGATGGCCTACCCTGGCCAAACCCGGGCGACGCTGGGCCAATTGCGCACCGCCCTATGGGACTCCCAATCATGGCCAAAAGTGCTGCAGCCTGGATTCAAACCAGGTAGTGCAGTGACGCCTCTTGCACTGAGGTGGCTTAGATCACTGCACCACTCGGGAGCTCCATTACATGATCTTCCGTGTTACGGATTGAATCGAGCCCAAGATCCTTGAACTGAACAGAAACACTAACTTAGAAATGACCCAGAACTACTCAGGACTAGACAAAAGTTTTATATTCCCTTAGTTTTTAACTTTTCTACCATGAATTATGTGCACTGTATTTACTGTATGTATAGGTTATGCAAGTATAAAGATGTATATTCATGTGTACCTTTGACGCTGCAATAATCTGAACTAAATCAATTTCCTAACAGCTTCGGTTGGTACGGCAATAAAGTCTTGAATCTTGAAGGTTCCCTTCCTTCCTTCCTTGAAAAGTTAATCATGGCAGAGATGTTGCAATACATGATAACCATCTGTAGGCTATATATAGAAGGGGTAAGTAATTGGAGCTGTTATTGTGCTACCTGTGTAGTGTAGAAGTTGTCATTGAATGGTTAATGTTGGGTAGGGGGAAGGCTCTCTGACTCAAACCAGTGCACATTCAAGTTGGAAAAATGGCTTTTCTTAGGAAATAGAAACTTACACAAGAGTTTATACAGAAAAATTGTAGTGTACATGTGCACACAACCAACAAACACACACATTTAAGGCTTCATTCATTTGAATTCAGATTTGTTTGAGTGAATCAGGCTATGTCATACTGTATGATCTTCCAGGGGAGATATGGCTTTAAATGGATAGCTCTGGATAGTTCGAGATTTTGGAAATGAAGCACTTTATCTACAGTGCACTCCATAATTATTGGGACCGTTTTTTTGGCTCTACACTCCAACAAAAGTTTGGATTTCAAGTCAATCAAATACTATGAGGTTAAAGTATAGATTATCAGCTTTTATTTGAGGGTATTTGTGTACATATTGGTTGTACCATTTAGAAATGACAATACTTTTTATACATAGTCCCCCTATTTCACGGCACCAAAAGTATTGGGACAATTGACTTGACAGGTGTTTCTGGTTAGTCAGGAGTGTTCCGTCACATGATTTGTGCAGGCTTAAGAAAGCTGTCAATGTGTAGTCTTGATTCTAGGCTTTGAGTTTGCCTTTGAAGTCTGCTATTGATGTCTGTCAACATGAGGACAAAAGAGGTGTCAATGAAAGTCAGGGAAGCCATTATGAGACTGAAAAATCCAGCTGAAAAATATATCAGAAACATAACCAAAACTTTAGGCTTACTAAAAACAAAAGTTTGGAACGTCATTAAAAAGGAAGAAAGCACTGGTGAGCTCAGCAATCACAAACAGCCTGGTAGGCCATGGAAGACCCAAAAGTGGATGACATGGAAAGGGTCTTGTGGACAGATGAGACAAAGACCAACATGTACCAGAGTGATAGCAAGAGGAAAGTGTGGAGAAAAAAAGGAACTTCCCAAGATCCATACCACCTCATCTGTAAAATATGGCGGAGAGGGTGTAATGGCTTGGGCCTGTATGGCTGCCACTGGAACTGGCTCACTTGTCTTCATTGATGATATAACTGCTGACGGCAGCAGCAAAATGAATTCTGAAGTGTACAGAAACATCTTGTCTGCTAAAGCAGTAGTTCCAAAATTGTGGGTCGGGACCCACTTGTGGGTTCGCGGCAGGGGTCCAGGTGGGTCGCGGGATGACATAGAAAAATGTTTTCAGTGTAAACTTAAATGACAAAAACCAAATAGAAAGTACGTAGAAAAGATAATGAACCAATACATTTTTCAATAATAGCCTATAATCTTTCAGAATTTACAATCGACAAAATAAAAGCTAGACACCCGCCATGTCAAAATGCATAGAATTGTAGGACATTAGCTTAAAAACTTAAAACAATTATCTCAACTCCATGGTAAAATGAATAGAATTGCAGGAAATGGACTTGAAAATTGCTAAATGTTCTTTCAGCTCGATGGCAGGATGTGTGGAATTGCAGGAGATTAGCTTTGAAACTGCAAAATGTTCTGTCCGCAGCCAAGATAATATACTTGGTCTGTGTATGTTTTTTTTACCGCTCAACCCTTATGGTGGGTCATGACCCCCTAATTGGTGGGTCAGGCAAAAACGTTTGGGAACCCCTGTCCTAAAGTACAAGCAAATGCCTCCAAACTCATTGGATGGCGGTTCTTCATACAGCAAGACAATGACCCCAAACATACGGCCATAGCAACTAGGGAGTTTTTCTGGGCCAAAAAGTGGAAAGTTATCAAGTGCATTTAATTTATTGAAGATGAGACTTAAGGGAAAAAGACATTAAAACAAACAACAGCTGAAGATGGCTGCAGTACAGGCCTGGCAGAGCATCACCAGAGAAGATACCTAGAGAAGATACAGTGGGGCAAAAAAGTATTTAGTCAGCCACCAATTGTGCAAGTTCTCCCACTTAAAAAGATGAGAGGCCTGTAATTTTCATCATAGGTACACTTCAACTATGACAGACAAAATGAGAAAAAATAATCTTGCTTGTTTGTAGAAGACCAAATACTTATTTTCCACCATAATTTGTAAATAAATCCATTAAAAACCCTGCAATGTGATTTTCTGGATTTTTTTTCTCATTTTGTCTGTCATAGTTGAAGTGTACAGTGCCTTGCGAAAGTATTCGGCCCCCTTGAACTTTGCGACCTTTTGCCACATTTCAGGCTTCAAACATAAAGATATAAAACTGTATTTTTTTGTGAAGAATCAACAACAAGTGGGACACAATCATGAAGTGGAACGACATTTATTGGATATTTCAAACTTTTTTAACCTAATCAAAAACTGAAAAATTGGACGTGGAAAATTATTCAGCCCCTTTACTTTCAGTGTAGCAAACTCTCTCCAGAAGTTCAGTGAGGATCTCTGAATGATCCAATGTTGACCTAAATGACTAATGATGATAAATACAATCCACCTGTGTGTAATCAAGTCTCCGTATAAATGCACCTGCACTGTGATAGTCTCAGAGGTCCGTTAAAAGCGCAGAGAGCATCATGAAGAACAAGGAACACACCAGGCAGGTCCGAGATACTGTTGTGAAGAAGTTTAAAGCCGGATTTGGATACAAAAAGATTTCCAACGCTTTAAACATCCCAAGGAGCACTGTGCAAGCGATAATATTGAAATGGAAGGAGTATCAGACCACTGCAAATCTACCAAGACCTGGCCGTCCCTCTAAACTTTCAGCTCATACAAGGAGAAGACTGATCAGAGATGCAGCCAAGAGGCCCATGATCACTCTGGATGAACTGCAGAGATCTACAGCTGAGGTGGGAGACTCTGTCCATAGGACAACAATCAGTCGTATATTGCACAAATCTGGCCTTTATGGAAGAGTGGCAAGAAGAAAGCCATTTCTTAAAGATATCCATAAAAAGTGTTGTTTAAAATTTGCCACAAGCCACCTGGGAGACACACCAAACAAGGAAGAAGGTGCTCTGGTCAGATGAAACCAAAATTGAACTTTTTGGCAACAATGCAAAACGTTATGTTTGGCGTAAAAGCAACACAGCTCATCACCCTGAACACACCATCCCCACTGTCAAACATGGTGGTGGCAGCATCATGGTTTGGGCCTGCTTTTCTTCAGCAGGGACAGGGAAGAAGGTTAAAATTGATGGGAAGATGGATGGAGCCAAATACAGGACCATTCTGGAAGAAAACCTGATGTAGTCTGCAAAAGACCTGAGACTGGGACGGAGATTTGTCTTCCAACAAGACAATGATCCAAAACATAAAGCAAAATCTACAATGGAATGGTTCAAAAATAAACATATCCAGGTGTTAGAATGGCCAAGTCAAAGTCCAGACCTGAATCCAATCGAGAATCTGTGGAAAGAACTGAAAACTGCTGTTCACAAATGCTCTCCATCCAACCTCACTGAGCTCGAGCTGTTTTGCAAGGAGGAATGGGAAAAAAATTCAGTCTCTCGATGTGCAAAACTGATAGAGACATACCCCAAGCGACTTACAGCTGTAATCGCAGCAAAAGGTGGCGCTACAAAGTATTAATTTCAGGGGGCTGAATAATTTTGCACGCCCAATTTTTCAGTTTTTGATTTGTTAAAAAAGTTTGAAATATCCAATAAATGTCGTTCCACTTCATGATTGTGTCCCACTTGTTGTTGATTCTTCACAAAAAAATACAGTTTCTTATATCTTTATGTTTGAAGCCTGAAATGTGGCAAAAGGATGCAAAGTTCAAGGGGGCCGAATACTTTCGCAAGGAACTGTACCTATGATGACAATTACAGGCCTCTCTCATCTTTTTAAGTGGGAGAACTTGCACAATTGGTGGCTGACAAAATACTTTTTTGCCCCACTGTATATCACTCAGATATAGGACACTTCAGAACAAACTTCCTTCTGTTGTTCTATCTGTTGTTCCATGTAGTCAATCTCTCATTCAATGCGTTTCTATGGGATAATTGCAGTAAGAGCCAAAATAATTTTTCATAAAATATATATTTTTTATTACTTAAGGGTTAAGGGGGTCTTAAAATTCAAAATCAAATAGCAAAATTATCATTGGTATGACCTTCTTAAAACAATTCCACATAGCTTAGTAGACCCCCCCCCCCTTACTTACAAGCCCTTAACTAACAATGCAGTTTTAAGAAACATAAGTGTTAAGAAAGTATTTAGTAAATATCCTGAAGTAAAAAATACATATAAAAATAGAAGCCTAGAATGCTAGTACCATGCTAAAATCTTGAACTATCACTTTAAGACTGTAAGGAGACGAGTTTAGCTGAAAGTAGATATCATCAGTTCGCTTGTACCATAAGGACTACTACCTCAGACTGGCTGCCTGTTATCTCAAGTATTCCACACTTACTCAAACATTGACTACAGAAACAAGCTGTAGTCCACTGTAAAGATTTTCACTGAACACCAGATTTGACCAAAGGCTGGGGATCTCTGGCCTATTGGGTTCAGACAGCTAGACTGAAAAAAAAGAGGTGTCATGGAAAATGTGTTTTCTGTATTCAGGCTTGTGTCATGAATTGTGGTTATGGTACATGCACATTAGCCAGCTACATGGTGAAATATTCTCTGCCTCCTTGTCACGAACCACACCACCTCTTGGTTCCATTGAAACCTTTGCACATGATGTTATTGTCCCTGTCTGAACCCACACCTAATGTGGTGTTAGTTACACCCAGTCTGTCTTGGTTGAGATTCTCATTAAGCAGACGTGCGTATCCAGACTTAAGGAGATATTGGGGTTAAGTGCCTTGCTCAAGGGAACATTAGCATATTTGTTTTGCACTAACTTCTTTGACTCATCACATACGCTGCTGCTACTGTTGACCATCTGTCACTTTATTCCTAGTTATATGTACATATCTACCTCAATTACCTCGTACCCTTGCACATCCACTCAGTACTGGTACCTCTGGTATATAGTTACTCATTGTCTATCTTTTATTACTACGTGTTTTACTTCTATTTCTCTATTGTCTTTCTCTCTGCATTGTTGGAAAGGGCCAATAACTCACGGTTAGTCCACACCTGTTGTTTACGAAGCATTTGACAAATAACATTCTATTTTAGTTGAACCAGTGCTATTATTGGCAAGAGCTTATTGACCGGGGCTATACAAGGTATGGTCCCTATACAAATGATCCTGTGCAAATGGGTCAATCAATGACATTGGAACAACACACAATGCTTTATCTGTCTGTACCAACTTTCCCTGCCCAATGATCAATACAACACCACAGTTACAACATAAAATAAATCATACATCTACAGTGTATTCAGAAGGTATTCAGACCTTGTTCCAAAATCGATTCAATTGTTCGTTTTTTCTTCATCAATCTCCACACAATACCCCATAATGACAAAGCAAAAACAGGTTATTTGTTATTTAAAATAAAAACTGAAATATTACATTTGCATAAGTATTCAGACCCATTACTCAATACTTTGATGATGCACCATTGGCAGTGATGACAGCTTCAAGGCTTCTTGGGTAGCTTTGCAGACCTGTATTTGGGGAATTTCTCCCATTATTGTCTGCAGATCCTCTCAAGCTCTGTCAGGTTGGATCTCTCCAGAGATGTTCGATCGGTTTTAAGTCCGGGCTCTGGCTGGGCCACTTAAGGACATTTAAAGACTTGTTCCGAATCCACTCCTGCATTGTCTTAGCTGTTTGCTTAGGGTCTTTGTCCTGTTGGAAGATGAACCTTCGACCCAGTCTGAGATCCTGAGCTCTCTGGTGCATGTTTTCATTAAGGATTTCTCTGTACCTTTCTCCGTTCATCTTTCCCTCGATCCTGACTTGTCTCACAGTCGCTGCCGCTGAAAAACATCCCCACAGCGTGATGCTGCCACCACCATGCTTCACCATAGGGATGGTGCCAGGTGTCCTCCAGACATGACGCTTAGCATTCAGGCCAAAGAGTTAAATCATTGTTTCATCAAACAAGAGAATCTTGTTTCTCATGGTCTGAGCGTCCTTTAGGTGCCTTTTGACAAACTCCAAGCGGGCCGTCATGTGCCTTTAACTGAGGAGTGGCTTCTGTCTGACCACCCTACCATAAAGGCCTGATGGGTGGAGTGCTGAAGAGATGGTTGTCCTTCTGGAAGGTTCTCCCTTGTCCACAATGGGACTCTGGAGCTCTGTCAGTCACCATCGGGTTCTTGGTCACCTCCCTGATCAAGGCACTTCTCCCCCGATTGCCCAGTTTGGCTGGGCGGCCAGGTCTAGGAACGTCTTCCATTTAAGAATGATGGAGGCCACTGTTCTTGGGGACCTTCAATGCTGCAGAATTGTTTTGGTACCCTTTCCCAGATCTGTGCCTCAACACAATCCTGTCTCTGAGATCTACAGATAATTCCTTCGACCTCATGGCTTGGTTTTTGCTCTGACATGCACTGTCAACTGTGGGACCTTATATAGACAGGTGTGTGCCTTTCCAAATCATGTCCAATCAATAGAATTTTCCACAGGTGGACTCCAATCAAGTTGTAAAAACATCTCAAGGATGATCAATGGAAATAGGATGCACCTGAGTTCAATTTTGAGTCTCATAGCAAAAGGTCTGAACACTTAAGTAAATCATTTATGTTTTATATTTGTAATAAATTTGCACCAAAAAATGTGCTCTGTCATTATGGAGTATTATGTGTAGACTGATGAGGGAAAAATGATTTAATACATTTTAGATTAAGGCTGTAATGTAATCAAATGTGGAAAAAGTCAAGGAGTCTGAATACTTTCCGAATGCACTGTAATTGCAGTAGTTGCATTAGCATGCATTAGACACAAGACCAAATACCTTCAGCAGTCTCTAACGTAGTTCCCAGGCTATGATCCACCTGATAGTCAATGTGTACAGGCTCTCTCTCATTGTCATCACCACCATCACCCACAAATTAGAGAGAATTTCATCGACCTGTCCCCTTTATTTCTCACTGCAGCTTCACCTCTACCACATCACAACTTTTAGGCGCCTCTGCTCTACTAACGGTAAGACTTGTATACACAGATTACTCTGAACAGGGTCTGTGGCAGTACACTGACGGTTTGCCATTCATGCGTTTTGTGTAAGTCACAGTCATCTTGGTAGTTGTTCCTCTGAAGTACTCAGACACAGGCGTTTACCGTGTTGTAGTGTACTGTAACAACGTAGCATCACATTCGGTGGTGGCGACCTTATCACTTCTGTTAACATCTCACCTGCTACTCCTGCTTTTCATTCATGGACTCTTTGATTCATTCATAGACAATATAAAACTGTTTCTAACTGAAACAAATGTGTGTCAAGAGACTCAGATCAAAGCAGGGAGAATTAACAGTGAGTTTGTCTCATCTGAATGATGACTGAAATATAGGTGTTGTCATCCAGGTCACCTGGGACTAGGAGAACTGGAATAAACATCTGTAGCAAAGTGACAGATGTGCTGAATGGACGACCATGTCAGCAACCATACAGATATTCCACTTACATTGGTTTGGTTTATAAAGGCTAGACACACACACACTCCAGTGACACATACCAGTGATTCAGCATAGACGCGGGACAGGGTGAGTGTAGTGAACGTTAAACTGGCAGTAGAGGACTAGCAGGTGTTAGGGGGTGGGATGTGGGGGAGAGGTACTCTTGCTATTACTGTATAAGAGACCGTAAAGAACAGCCTCATACACCATCTCTCGCTGTCTCTGCCCGGTATCTGAAAGGGTGACATTTCTGTGTTTGGTTAGAGGGACCACTCATAATCACTTACAGCCACATAGAGTAGACGAGACAGTCCGGTGGTTTGAGTTCAAGTCATTTCAACACCAAACAGTGAAGTAGTCTCAGAGCATGACACAGGAGCTCTAACGCTAACTCTCTCTCTCAACTAAATTCAAAGGGCTTTAGTGGCATGGGAAACATATGTTTACATTGCCAAAGCAACTGAAATAGATAATAAACAAAAGTGAAATAAACAATATAAAATTAACAGTAAACATTACACTCACAAAAGTTCCAAAGGAAGAGAGACATTTGAAATGTTATATTATAGCTATATAGAGTGTTGCAACGATGTGCAAATAGTTAAAGAAGAAAATGGAAAATAAATAAACATAAATATGAGTTGTATTTACAATGGTGTTTGTTCTTCACTGGTTGCCCTTTTCTTGTGGCAACAGGTCACACATCTTGCTGCTGTGATTGTACTGTGGTATTTCACCCAATACATACAGTTGAAGTCGGAAGTTTACATACACTTAGGTTGGAGTCATTAAAACTCATTTTTCAAACACTTCACAAATTTCTCGTTCACAAACTATGGTTTTGACAAGTCGGTTAGGACATCTACTTTGTGCATGACACAAGTAATTTTTCCAACAATTGTTTACAGACAGATTACTTCACTTATAATTCACTGTATCACAATTCCAGTGGGTCAGAAGTTTACATACACTAAGTTGACTGTGCCTTTAAAAAGCTTGGAAAATTCCAGAAAATTATGTCATGGCTTTAGAAGCTTCTGATAGGCCAAGTGACATCATTTGAGTCAATTGGAGGTGTACCTGTGGATGTATTTCAAGGCCTACCTTCAAACTCGGTGCCTCTTTGCTTGAAATCAAGGGAAAATAAAAAGAAATCAGCCAAGACCTCAGAAAAAAAATTGTAGACCTCCACAAGTCTGGTTAATCCTTAGGAGCAATTTCCAAATGCCTGAAGGTACCATATTCATCTGCACAAACAATAGTACGCAAGTATACACACCATGGAGCCACGCAGCCGTCATACCGCTCAGGAAGGAGACGCGTTCTGTCTCCTAGAGATGAACGTACTTTGGTGCAAATCAATCCCAGAACAACAGCAAAGGACCTTGTGAAGATGCTGGAGGAAAGAAAAATCTATACCCACAGTAAAACGAGTCCTATATCAACATAACCTGAAAGGCCGCTCAGCAAGGAAGAAGCCACTGCTCCAAAACCGCCATAAAAAAAAAGCAGACTACAGTTTGCAACTGCACACGGGGACAAAGATAGTACTTTTTGGAGAAATGTCCTCTGGTCTGATGAAACAAAAATAGAACTGTTTGGCCATAATGACCATCATTATACTTGGAGGAAAAAAGGGGGAAGCTTGCAAGCCAAAGAACACCATCCCAACCATGAAGCATGGGGTGGCAGCATCATGTTGTGGGGGTGCTTTGCTGCAGGAGGGACTGGTGCACTTCACAAAATAGATGGTGCCATGAGGAAGGAAAATTATGTGGACATATTGAAGCAACATCTCAAGACATCAGTCAGGAAGTTAAAGCTTGGTTACAAATGGGTCTTCAAAATGGACAATGACCCAAGCATACTTCCAAAGTTTGGCAAAATGGCTTAGGGACAACAAAGTCAAGGTATTGGAGTGGCCATCACAAAGCCCTGACCTCAATCCTATAGAATATTTGTGGCAGAACTGAAGAAGAGTGTGAGCAAGGAGGCCCATAAACCTGACTCAGTTACACCAGCTCTGTCAGGAGGAATGGACCAAAATTCACCCAACTTATTGTGGGAAGCTTGTGGAAGGCTACCCAAAACATTTGACCCAAGTTAAACAATTTAAAGACAATGCTACCAAACACTAATTGAGTGTATGTAAAATTCTAAATCACTGGGAAAGAAATAAAAGCTGAAATAAATCCTTCTCTACTATTATTCTGACATTTCCCATTCTTAAAATAAAGTGGTGATCCTAACTGACCTAAGACAGGGGATTTCTACTGGGATTAAATGTCAGGAATTGTGAAAAACTGAGTTTAGATGTATTTGGGTAAGGTGTATGTAAATTTCCGACTTCAACTGTATGTGAGTTCATCAAAATGTGATATGTTTTCGAATTCTTTGTGGGTCTGTGTAATCTGAGGAAGATTTGTCTCTAATATGGTCATAAATCTCGCAGCAGGTTAGGAAGTGCAGCTCAGTTTCCACCTCATTTTGTGGACAGTGTGCACATAGCCTGTCTTCTCTTGAGAGCCAGGTCTGCCTATGAGGACCTTTCTCAATAGCAAGGCCATGCTCACTGATTCTGTACATAGTTAAAGCTTTCCTTAAGTTTGAGTCAGTCACAGTAGTCAGGTATTCTGACACTGTGTACTCTCTGTTTAGAGACAAATAGCATTTGTTTGCTCTGTTTTTGTGTTAATTATTTCCAATCTGTCAAGTAATTCTCTATCTCTCTCTCTCACTCACACTCACTCACTCACTCAGTTAACTCTCTCACTCAGTTAACTCTCTCACTCAGTTAACTCTCTCGCACAATGTGAATAGTTTTCTTCTGGAAAAGTTTTTCTTTCCTGTGAGAAAGATGTGTAGGTGTGTTTCTTGACACCTACCCTTAGACCTTCTATTATCTGTGATCTAAATAATGTGATGAACAGACCACCTTGTGGTTAACCCCAACAACAGGAGTGTTTGATGATGACTAACTAAGGGAGATGCAAGGTGGCCACCAACACCTCCATCACTTCAAATGGAATGCCTACAGCACTTCATAATGGTATTTGTGTTACTTCTGTTTCAAACAGGCAACACGCACATCCAGAAAGGCTTTTCAGAAAGTTACATTTTGGATCAATTGGATCAATCAAATCACATGATCAGTTATCTTCTCTGCTGAAAAAAAGTTGTCCTTTAAAAAAAAACATTTCTAAATGCAGCTTATCTTGTGTGGACCTATAGAGGAGGATTAGGCAGGGAACCCCACATAAAGGCTTTGACACTAAAGTTGACATGGTTTCCCCCCGTGTGTGTCATCGTTGCTCTTTCTGTCTCGGAAAGCAGTTGAGCTGATATGCAAAAACAGGTGTTAGGGGTGAAGGAGTAGGGGTGAAAGGGAAACCACTGGACCATTCAGATGGTTGAGTGTCCCTCTCACCCCCCCACCCACTCTCTTAGTAAAATTGAAGAAATATCCGGCATAGTACAGAACGAATGATTGGTCAAGACTCTCCATACTATAGTATGTCTTCTCAACACAATGGAGGTTCATTTAAAGGGCCAATGCAGATGTTTTTATATCAATATCAAATCCTTTCTGGGTAACAATTAAGTACCTTACTGTAATAGTTTTCAATTAAAATGGTCAAAAAGAATATACAAGATTTCTCAAACAAGAATTTTGCTAAGACTGTCTGGGAGTGGTCTGAATGGGGAGAGGAAAAATAGCTGTTATTGGCAGAGAAGTTTGGAACTCTCGTTGTGATTGATCTATTAAGTCATTTACCACCTGGTGATGTCACCAGCCAAGCCGAAACTCCGCCCATGCAAAACCTGCTTGTTAGGTCCTGTGTAGATTGTATTTTCAACCAGCAAATATCAGGAAATAACACTGATCAAATGTATTCACACTTTTACAGTGTTAGTTTCATCAGCTGTATAATATGATACAAAATATAGGAAAACTGAATTGTGACTGAACTGGTCCTTTAATCAACATAAATATATTTGAAAAACAGAGCCTTAAATTTCCACGCTTCACTACTGTATAACGTACTACTAAAGATGATGCATGCATTGTAAAGAGTGCAAGGTCTGACCATTGACCCCACAGTAGAAGCCTACACGCCTATATCATTAATGATAATAGTTTTCACATTATCCATCTCACACGCACATGAAATACTGCACCATCAGGCTAATGCATGTGCTATTTCAGGTAGACAGGTTGTAGTTGGGTTCTATGTTGTTACAGCATCTCCGGCGTTCAACATCCTGTCAAAGCTAAACAAAGTGCAAATGGTTCTCTGAGCACTGTACTTCAGCCCAATACAACATTTCATTAACCTGCGACTGTGATGTGGGTGGGAAAAAATGAATAAATATTTGTGCCTTTTAGGATAAGATCAAAAATATGATTAAAGAGATTACTCTGGCATAACCTGTGCATAGCTACATTTCAAACTGTCAGTCTCAGCCTAACACATTATTTTGAAATGAGATAATCAACCAAGATCAATAGTATAGCCAGTTCAACTCTGTATACTGTAGCAACCAATCATATCTCACGGATGCTCCCATGACAGACCAATCAGGGCCAGATGAGGTTAAGAGGAGGGACTGAGAAGAGAGAAGAGGTAACCACCCTTTCCCTTACCTAAACGGACACCCAGCCAACCCTGTCATTCAACAGCCAGGCCACAATGTGTGTAGGGTCGACACTCTCCACAGTGGGTGGGTTGAGTCACTCGTGAACTGGTGAGTCTCTCCATCACACTGAACACCTCTGCTTTACTTCACTTTTCGTCCCTGCATGGTCTCTCAAGCCAATTTTTTACAAATTCTCTCTTTCTCTAACTCTTTCTCTTCACTATCTCCTCTCTGTTGATCCTGTCATCTCGCTGGTGTCTCTGTGGTTTTTAGCTTCAAAAGGTTCCTCACATGCAACTCCAGCCTTTACATGTGAATAGAGGAGAGGCCCTCTGGTTTTTCATGTGTTGTCAGAGGATGTTGAAGTTGTGTCAGTGCACACTAGGTTTTCCCCTTAGCTTTATGGGCTATTGAGGACATGTCGATTTGCTTGTGGTAATATTGAGGCCTGCATACTGTAGGGCTAATGTCTGTCTGTAGCCCGCTACTGTATGTGTGATATTCAGTAATCATATCGCCATCAGTACCTGATGGTACTGTCCTGTATGCGTATAACCAGGGAAGATCTACTCATTCAACTTTGTGGATCGATTAGTTTGTATGGATGGTTGCATTGATGGTGGATCAAGCTGTTGTTAAAGGTTCTGCATGTAACATTTCTACCTGCAATAGTCCTAGATGTCAATAATAATAATAATGCATTTTACTTCATTTTACTATAAACACATGTCAGTATCAGTAAAGGAACATACAGTCGTGACTCAAATTATTGGCACCCTGATAAAGATTAGCAAAAAAGACTGAATAAAATAAATACAAGCTATGCTGCAAAGATTTTAAAATGTTATTATTTTTACTAATACAATTGCTCAGAAAAAAATATATTTTGTCTAATATTTTCTTCCTCAAAAAGATAGGGGTCATAATGATTGGCACCCCTGTTTTCAATACTCCGGTACCCTCCCTTTGTGAGGACAACGGCTCTGAGTGTTTTTCTAAAATGTTAGAAGAGATTGGAGAACACATTGGGAGGGATCTTAGACTACTCCTCCATACGGAATCTTTCCAGATCATTGATATCCTTTGTCTGTGCTTATGGCCCTCTTCAATTCTAACCACAAGTCCGGAGACAGAGATGGTCATTGCAATATGTTGATTTTGTGGTCAATTAACTATTTCTATGTGGAATGTTATGTGTGCTTGGAGTTACTGTGCTATGGCCAGATGACATGAAAGTAGACATGTCTGGCCACGCAAGAAGGATGTGATAAACAGAAAAGAACCGCATACCTACTGTAAAATATGGAGGTGGATCTTTGATGTTATGGGGCTGTTTGGCTTCCACTGGTCCTGGGGCCCTTGTTAAGGTCAATGGCATCATGGAATTTACCCAGTACCACGACATTTTAGACTAAATACAGGTTGCATCTGACAGGAGGTTGAAACTTGGCCAGAAGTGGATCTTCCAGCAAGACAATAACTCCAATCGCACATTTAAATTCCACAAAGAAATGGTTAATTGACCACAAAATCAGCATTTTTCAATGGCTCTCTCAGTCTCTGGACTTGAACCCCATTGAAAACCTGTGGTTTGAATTGAAGAGGGCACTCACTCCATTAGCACAGATGAAGAATATCAATGATCTGGAAAGATTCTGTATGTAGGAGTTGTCTAAGATTCATCCTAATGTGTTCTCCAATCTCATAAAACATTTCAGAAAAAGGCACAGTGCCGTTATCCTCACAAAGGGAGGGTACACAAAGGGAGGGTGCTGGACTATTGAAAACCGAGGAGCCAATAATTGTGACCCTTATCTTTTTAAGAAGAAAAAAAGTATTGTTAAAAAAAATATCTTTCTGTGAGCAAAATTGTATTAGTAGAAAATTATTGGATTTCCCCTTTTTTCAGCATACAATATAGCTTAGAATTTGTATTATGTATTTTATACAGTATTTTCTGCTCATCTTTATCAATAATTTCTGTCGTGACTTGATGTCCTACTGGTGGAAATAATAGAATATAATTTTTTTAAATGCACTCATACAATTCTCTAATATACAGTAAATAGTCAAATTAATGTCAGTAAAGACATTCTATAAATGTTCACCCTATAAAGTATTACTGTACCAATAAAAATAGGGATGAAATGATGCTGGAATACATTGTACGATAACTGCTAATCTGCAGTTTCACTTACGCATGAACTTCATTGTCATTTTCGAGAAGGGTGTTCAATTTAATTTAATTCAATTAATTAACTTAAAGCAGTTGCTTCTCAACAATAAGAAATTCCAAAATGTGATTGTGGGATCCCTCATGATGCATACAGAAAGATTAGCAACAACATTTAAATCCGAATATGATGATTTCTATGATCTGTTGTGTCCCCACCACCAATACCCAGCGTTATTGAGCCTTGAATGATTGGCCTTTGTATGTTTGTGCCTTGGCAAGGACATGCACATTTGTGGACAATGTGAATCCATCATCTGGTGCATAAATACGATATAGGGGGGCAACACAGAGCCGTGGTATATGGCAGCCCCCCGCACCTTTCTGATTCAGAGGTTGGGTTAAATGTGAAAGACACATTTTTGTAGAATGCATTCAGTTGTACAACTGACTAGGTATCCCCCTTTCCCTTTATTGGCCATACACCATAAACCCCTGAGGTGCCTTATTGCTATTATAAACTGGTTACAAACATAATTAGAACAGTCAAAATAAATGCTTTGTCATACCTGTGGTATACGGTCTCATATACCATGGCTTTCAGCCAATCAGCATTCAGGGCTCGAACTACCCAGTTTATAATATGATATAATCTATAATAATACAGAGGCCAAACAGAGGCATCATATAACAGTTGTCCATGGCCATCAGTATACTCTAGTTGTTAGTTTTCATTTTTGTATTTTCACTCTGGGGTCTATAGACCCATTCAGCAAACAAATCACATTTTGTGTGTTTGGTAAGCAAATAAAGGAATGTATTACTTAAAATATTGAGTTCATACTTTTGAGAGTGGAACTGACACTTTGTTTGACTATGTGTGTGTTGGAAAGAGATTAAGCATCCATTACAGTAACGATGATATTAAATTGCTGCCATTTCAGTACCGGTATGTCTACTTTCGATCTTATCGACTGTCGCCGTCGGCGGATAGAAATGGAGTCACTGTACTGAGCAGAGGTTACTGTACCAAAGTGCTCCATGGGAAAGTTCTCTCAGAGACAGGTCAGCTGGAGGAGCAGGATAGAGGATACACAACCACACATCACACACATAACTGACCACTTGGATTTTTTAAGGAAGGGGGTTTTAATGAGTTCAAAAATAAAGTAAGTTTTAACCTGTTTTGCAGTGGTTTAAGTAAAAATACTTTAAAGTATTACTTGAGTAAATTTTTTCAGTATCTGTACTTTACTATTTATATTTATTACTTTTACTTTTACTCCACTACATTCCTTAAGAAAATATGTACATTTTACTCCCATACATTTTCTCTGACACAGAAAAGTACTCATTATATTTCGAATGCTCAGGCAGGACAGCTACAGTGGGGCAAAAAAGTATTTAGTCAGCCACCAATTGTGCAAGTTCTCCCACTTAAAAAGATGAGAGAGGCCTGTAATTTTCATCATAGGTACACTACTTATTTTCCACCATAATTTGCAAATAAATTCATAAAAAATTCTACAATGTGATTTTCTGGATTTTTTTCTCATTTTGTCTGTCATAGTTGAAGTGTACATATGATGAAAATTACAGGCCTCTCTCATCTTTTTAAGTGGGAGAACTTGCACAATTGGTGGCTGACTAAATAATTTTTTGCCCCACTGTATATGGTCCAATTCACGCATCTATTAATATAACACGTTGTCATCCCTACTGCCTCTGATCTGGCTGACTAAATGCAACTACTGCGTTTGTAAATGATGTCTGCGTGTTGGAGAGTGCCGCTGGCTGTCCATAAATTAGAAAACCAAGAAATTCTTGCCACCTGGTTTGCTTTATATAAGGAATTTGATGTAAAGCATTTTGTTGTACTTTTTACTTATAGCAATTTAGTACTTTTTCCACCATTGTAATTAAGTACATTTAAAACCAGATACTTTTAGACTTTTATTCAAGTAGTATTTTACTGGATGACTTTCACTTTTACTTTAGTCATATTCTATTAAGGTATCTTTACTTTTACCAAAGTATGACAATTGAGTACTTTTTCCAGCACTGCTGTTTAGTAGGATTGTGCACAATATAGCACAGAACTGCGGTTAATCCACTGTAAATTGACGTGACCCGTTTCTTTTCGACACAATCCTGTCATATCAAGACTCACTACTGCATGTTCCAATAGCACAATTTGATTTATACCACATACAGCACACTGTTACAACTGTAGATGCCTATCTAAACCAAATTACAGTACACTATAGGTTGTTGTTGATCAAACAAACTTGTCGTCTGTCTGTGAAGCCTGTGTGTACTGGCATTAGTCATAGTGTCATATTCTGAGGAGGTTTGTGGCTTCTGAGCGTATACCTGAGAGATTCATTTCAAAGCTGACATGAAACATAACATTTCCACACGTCAACCAGACATAAAGCCTCCGCCACTTATTTTTACAACAGAGGTCAGATATAAGACGTGCTAAAAACATCTGTGAAATATGCTGTACTTCATCAACCACAGAATTGACATAGACCTTTTAAGCCACAGATTGCCACACAAGGACTTCAGGGGAAATAGATTTAAAGATAATATCATAAATGGATATAATTTATTACGACATGTTCTTGAGATGAATTTCACTTCATGCTGCAGACTATGAAATGTCACTCAATATTTATTGATATGTAACATGATCGACATATCAATTGCTCCTGTAATGTTGAACTTTTTCTTGTCATTCTTGCATTGTGTCAGTCCCTTTCGGGCTATGAATTTCCAAAACCCTAGTAACCAACAGCACGT